>NC_090188.1:32161623-32461623 GCF_024679245.1 Pseudorasbora parva | reverse complement strand
TCTCTTTGTGTTGCCTGCTTGGGAGCGCAGCATGCCCAGGCAGCCCTCGAGGGGGCTGCTTGCGAGCACTGTGAGCGTATGCCACTGAGAACGCTGCGCTCCCGCCGGGCACTCTTCGAGGAGGGTGCCTCGGCTCGTGTTCCCCGCGGCTCTGGTCCCTGCCGAGGCAGAGCGGAGGCTGCAGTCGTGGGGTTCACAATTGGATGTTGCAGAGGGGTTTGAGACGGGCGCTGCCTTATCTCTGCCCTCACCTGCTCCATCCAGCGGTTCTTCTCGGGGCTTGGAAGCACGCATTGCGGTTTCTTCCCCCCCGAGAGAGCCGCCGGTGCTCCAACTATCCAGCTCCGAGGAGGTGGACGTTGAGAGCATCGCGACTGAAGATTCGCCACTTCAGTCCCCTGCGAGTGAGGAGCTCTTTGAGGTTCTAACGCGAGCTGTGGCAAGATTAAATATTGACTGGCCCGTAGAGAGATCTGAGGCAGGAAGAAAAAGATCTAGCAAATTAGATGAAAGATTCCTGCCCGCTCGCGCTTCAGAACCTCAGCGGCGGGGCCTGCCATTCTTCCATGATTTGCACACCGAGGTGGCAACATCATGGAGGAGACCGGCATCATACCGTGTGTTCAGCCCTCAGACTTCGGTCTACAGCAACATCATGGGGCTGAAGCACTACGGTTATGGGGCGATGCCAAAGGTAGAAGAGACGCTCGCGAGCCATCTCTCGCCTTCCTCGGCATCGTCCCTGAAGGCCCCGACTTTGCCCACCAGACCATTAAAAACAACGTCGGCACTGGTGGGCAAAGCGTACTCGGCGGCAGGTCAGGCTGCTGCATGCCTGCATACCATGGCTATAATGCAGGCTTATCAGGCTGACCTGCTCAGGGACTTAGATGGACGTGATGAAGTGGGGGGTGATGTCATAAATGAGCTAAGAACAGCAGCTGATCTGACTCTCCGGGCCACCAAAGAGACGGCCAGATGTGTTGGCCGCTCTATGGCAGCATTGGTGGCTACGGAGAGACATTTATGGCTCAACCCCACTGAAATCAAGGAGAGGGAGAAAAGCTTCCTGCTCGACGCGCCGCTGTCTCCTGGTGGCCTCTTCGGTGACGCAGTACACACTGTCACCGAGAGGTTCCAGGAGTCAAAGAAACAAGCTGCGGCGCTAAAGCAGTTTCTCCCTCTCCGGGTCCAGGTCCCTGGGGCTGCCGCTGACATCAGGCAGCCTAAGCCGAGTACGAGCTCCGCTCACAGGGCGCAACAAAAACAGAGCGTCGCCGCTCGAGCTCCCCCTCAGCGCGGGGACGAGGGGCGGCGCTCTCAGGCGAGGCCTTCGAGGGGCAGGGCTGATCTGCGGACAGTCCTGATCGCCAAGAAGGCCTCGTCGAAGCGTTCCTGACGCCAGAAGCGTCAGGACGCTGAGGGTGGTTCCCCCCGTAGGGAAGCGGTGTTTACCCCTGCTAACGGTACCCGCTTCCCTACGGCACCCTCGGGGGGCCGCGCTGCCAACCCCGCCGCAATGCCGGGGCGCAGTCGGTCTCCGCGGGCCACCCGAGGGTGGTCCGCACCCCCTCCGGGGGGTCCCCGAGCAGTCAAGTCAGTCGTTCCCTGCCGGTCCGCCGCTTCAGGGCACTGCATTTGTTGCTCAAAATACACCAGAGGCCAGCCTCGAGAGGCTGGTTCCCTTAGTAGATTTTCTAGACGAATGGAAACGTCTATCAAATATATCTCGTTGGGTCCTGCAGATAGTAGAAAGGGGGTACGCCATTCAATTCAAAAGTCGGCCACCTCCTTTCTGCGGTGTCCTACCTACAGAGGGGGGCCCGGAGCAGGCTCTGGTAATGGCACAGGAAGTAGAGACACTCCTGCAAAAAGGGGCTATAGAGAGGGTTCCCCCTCCCAGCAGGGAGTCTGGCTTTTACAGCCGTTACTTCATCGTGCCGAAGAAGGATGGGGGCTTACGCCCGATATTAGATCTGCGGCTATTGAATCGCTCGGTGGCCAAGCTCAAATTCAAGATGCTTACACTCAGACAGATTGTAGCGCAGGTCAGATCGGAGGATTGGTTTGTCACCATAGACCTCAAAGATGCGTATTTTCATGTCTCCATCCTTCCACATCACAGGAAGTTCCTGAGGTTTGCCTTCGGGGGAGAGGCATACCAATATCGGGTACTTCCCTTCGGTCTAGCACTGTCACCCCGCACGTTCACCAAGTGTGTGGATGCAGCTCTGGCGCCGCTGCGTCTACAGGGCATCCACATACTGAACTATATCGACGACTGGCTGATTCTAGCGAATACAGAGCAGATGGCGGTTCAGCATCGAGATGCTGTTCTCGCCCATATGTCGAAGCTGGGGTTGAGGCTGAACGCCAAGAAGAGTGTGCTTTCTCCGGCTCAGAGAACCACTTTTCTAGGTGTGAACTGGGACTCGGTAATTATGCGGGCGCAATTATCGCCAACACGCATAGCATCGATCCTGGCAGCCGCCAAAGAACAGAAGCTAGGCCGAGCCGTCACTGTGAAACGGTTCCAGAAACTGTTAGGTCTCATGGCAGCAGCGTCCAACGTGATACCTTTTGGCCTACTGTACATGAGGCCACTGCAGTGGTGGCTCAAAACAAAAGGGTTCTCCCCGAGGGGAAATCCGCTCCGCACGATCAAAGTCACGCGGCGATGCCTACGTGCTCTGGTCATGTGGAAAAACCCGGGGTTTTTATCTCAGGGTCCCGTGTTGGGGGCTCATGTTCGTCGCGTAACGCTAACGACAGACGCCTCTCTCACGGGCTGGGGGGCGACCATGAGTGGTCGCTCATCCCAGGGTCTATGGCAGGAACATCAGCGGCACTGGCACATAAATCGGCTAGAGATGCTCGCAGTGTTTCTTGCATTTAAACAGTTCCTGCCCGACCTCAGGGGCCACCATGTACTAGTCAGAACAGACAACACGTCCGTGGTGGCCTATATAAATCACCAGGGGGGTCTGAGGTCTCGTCCGTTGGACAAATTGGCACATCGGATCCTCCTGTGGGCCCAAGGGAAATTGCTATCAATCAGGGCAGTATATATCCCGGGGGCCCTGAATCAGGAAGCAGACAGCCTGTCGAGACAGGGGCCGAGGCCCGGGGACTGGAGACTCCACCCAGAGGTGGTGGAGCTCCTTTGGAAGGTTTATGGGAAAGCGGAGATAGACCTGTTCGCTTCGGCGGAGAATTCTCACTGCCCGCAGTGGTTTTCTCTGACCCATCCGGCCCCGCTGGGGCTGGATGCCATGGTACAGGAGTGGCCGAGGCTGCCTCTGTACGCCTTCCCCCCGATTGTCTTGCTTCCAGGAGTTCTGGAGAGGGTACGCCGGGACGGGGCCCAGGTACTTCTAGTGGCTCCGAACTGGCCGACCCGAGTATGGTTTTCGGACCTAATATCTCTCCTGGAAGGCTCTCCGATGGAGATTCCGATCAGGAGGGATCTACTCTCTCAGGCGGGCGGGAGATTCCTGCACCCACGCCCGGAGATGTGGAAACTGTGGGCCTGGCCTCTGAGGGGGCTAGGCTCATAGAGGAAGGTCTCTCGGCCGAGGTCGTGGAGACCATCCTACACTCCAGAGCTCCGTCCACAAGGAAGCTGTACGCTTTGAAATGGAGACTTTTCTCAGCATGGTGCAGAGAACGCCAGTGGGACCCAGTTAACTGCCCGGTTGGTACAGTGCTGGAGTTCCTGCAGGAGAGGTTCTCGGCAGGGTTGACCCCCTCCACACTTAAGGTGTACGTGGCGGCCTTGGGTGCCTTCCACGTCCCTTGCAGTGGAGTGTCTTTGGGAAGACACCCTCTAATTACACGCTTCCTTCGTGGCACATTAAGGTTGAGGCCAGTTATGCACTCGAGGGTCCCAGCATGGGACTTGGCCATTGTTTTGAGGGGCTTGTCCGGACCTCCGTTCGAACCTCTGGAGGAGGTTTCGGATAAGTTCCTCACCCTAAAAACCATCTTCCTTTTGGCCATTTCATCTCTTAAAAGGATAGGAGATATTCAGTCCCTGTCAGTAGGGCCCTCATGTCTAGAGTTTGCGCCAGGGATGGTGAAAGCATTTCTGCATCCCAGGCCGGGTTATGTCCCCAAGGTTCCTACGAGCCCACGGGGCCCCATCACTCTACAAGCCTTCTGTCCTCCTCCATTTATGACGTCAGACCAGGAAAGGTTAAATCTGCTGTGTCCTGTGAGGGCACTGGATACTTATGTCCACAGAGCTGCCCTGTGGAGAAAATCCGAACAATTGTTTGTTTGCTTTGGACCCCCTAAGAAGGGGGCCCCAGTATCCAAGCAGAGGATGAGCAAGTGGGTGGTCGAGGCCATCTCACTTGCTTATGAAGCTACCGGGCAGCCATCTCCACTGGCTGTCCGGGCGCACTCAACCAGGGGTATGGCTGCTTCTAAAGCACTCTTGTCGGGGGCTTCCCTCCACGATATCTGCAACGCGGCCGGTTGGTCGTCTCCTTCTACCTTCGACAGGTTCTATGAACTTGACCTGGCATCTACAGTAGGGGCACAGGTACTCTCGTAACCGTGTGCGCTTCGGCTTCACACATACGAGACACTTGGTCCTATGGCGATGTGGGTATAAGCGTTCTCACAGCGTTTCGACGCAGCTCGAGTTCCCCGAAAGGGAACGTCTCAGGTTACGTATGTAACCCTAGTTCCCTGAGGGAACGAGACGCTGCGCCGCTCTGCCATACTCCCGGCGTGTCCGTGATCACTTACTTCAGGCTTTATCAGAAGTTAGTTCCTGTTTGTTTTCACGGACGTTTTATAGCTTCCGGTCGATGACGTCATCACGCCGACGATCGATCTTTTTTCCGATGGAATGGTTCTACAGGCGCTTCACGACGCATTAACGCAGAGGCGTTCTCACAGCGTTTCGACGCAGCGTCTCGTTCCCTCAGGGAACTAGGGTTACATACGTAACCTGAGACGTTTTCAACCACTTACTGTTTATTTTAGGTTTAATTTAATAGGTAACATTTAAATACACAAGTACAAGTAAAACAATACATTTAATGTTAGAGTTTGTAGAATACACACTAGTGGCTATGGAAGCAGCAATAACAATCCATTCAAATATAATTGGCTGACATGTTTTATTCATATCAGATACACATAGTGTAAGTAACTATAGTTTGCTCGATTCTTCTCCCAGTTCAACGGTCACTTACTTATTCCAGGAGAAGCTGATGAATATACGTGCTGTAAATCCAATTGACAGGACTCTGAACTGCAGTGCATTTGTTCAAACGGTTCAATAACGTAATAAAAGCGATACATCTGTCATACAGCGCTTTTTTGGTTGTGGTGAGTCACGTGATAAACATGACGCATTGCCATAGAAACATTAAGGTGAAATGTTCTAAAATAACGTTGCCTTAAAATAAAACTCACACTCTAGTCAGCTGACACTTTTAGTCAGCTAAAATATTTTGACTGTACGCATGAAAGGTTTAAATGTGATGTTAATAAAATAAATGTTAAAAGGCAAACTTAAAAGCCTAGATAATGACCATTTTGTTGGGGTGATTGGGGACAGGTGGGGCTCGGAGCCCTTCCCTACCTCCAAAGTGGGGAATGGCAGAAAAAGTTTGAGAAACACTGTCCTAGGGTGACCATATTTTGATATGGACACCCTAGGAGCACTCAGCCCGGCGATGAGATACTCAAATGATACTCGAAGTTTACACAAAGATTCCTTATTAACTTCAATACATTTAAAGTATCCCCCCTCTCTATGGATAGAAAATTGTCATATTAGGGCTAGGACAGGACATGTCCTGGAAAAGCAGGACGTTTGGTCATCCCATTGTCTCCAGCTCAATTTATAATTACCCAAAAATCAAACATAGTCCACCCCTTGTGCGCGTTATCACGTCCATCAAAAACTTCTGACATACACTCATGGGCATCAGTAAATATACACTGAATACTATTGTACTACTATTTACTTACGATCCATCTGTTTTTACAAACTCGATTCCAAAAATGTTGGGACACTGTTTAAATTGTGAATAAAAAAGATTGCAATCATTTACATATCTCATACACTTATATTTTATTCACAATAGAATATAGATAACATATGAAATGTTAAAAGTGAGAAATTTTGAAATGTCATGCCAAATATAGACTCATATTGGATTTCATGAGAACTACACATTCCAAAAAAGTTGGGACAGGTAGTAATAAGAGGCGGGAAACATTTAATGTTCATATAAGGAACAGCTGGAGGACCAATTTGCAATGTATTATGTCAAATGGCAACATGATTGGGTATAAACCGAGTCTCTCAGAGTGGCAGTGTCTCTCAGGAGTCAAGATGGGCAGAGGATCACCAAATCCCCCAATCCCGCATTCACACGCGGTGAATAGGCGTTAATTCTTGACAGAGGGCGGGGCTGAAGCTTGGTGCTGAGGTGATCGTCATAGTGACAACAGCCAATCACATTACTTGCCGCTTGGGCCACAACAAAAAAAGCGTGTATTTTGACAGCTAGTCTGTGAGACGAAATGGATGCCGATTTGGTTGTATGTACGAATGCAATTGCCCGTGTAGATATTGTCAGTGCCTTTGTCGACGTGGTGCTCAAAGCTGTTGAGTACATTAAATCCTGAAAAAGCACGACAGTGGGGAGAATATTACTTACTGTTCCGGGAGCTGCATCTGGATGGTCCGGGAGCTGCATCTGGATGGTCCGGGAGCTGCATCTGGATGGTTCACTGTTTGAGCAGTAATGAATGCAATTGGCTAGCGTCTGCTCTAGGATATTTGCATACGGCGATCTGATTGGATGACATCTGCGAAGTGATGCAACGGAACCCACAATTCAGTTCAGCAACGCATGATGTCACCCATTCAAAGTAAATGGGAAGCGTTAACGCCTATGCCCCGTGTGAATGTGGCTAATGCTGTGGCGAAAAATAGTGGAGCAATATCTGAAAGGGGTTTCTCAGAGAACAATTGCAAAGAGTTTGAAGTTATCATCAACAATTTATAATATCATCTGAAAATTCAGAGAATCTGGAACAATCTCTGTGCGTAAGGGTTACGGCCGGGAAACCATACTGGCTGCCTGTGATCTTTGGGCCTTTATACACCACTGCCTCACATACAGGAATGCTTCTATAATGGAAATCACAACATGGGCTCATGAATACTTCCACAAAACATTGCTGGTGAATTCAAACCACCGTGCCATTTGCCGTTGCCAGCTAAATCTCTATAGGTCAAAAAGATATATCTAAACATGATCCAGAAGCGCAGGTGTTTTCTCTGGGCCAAGACTCATTTAAAATGGACTATGGCAAAGTGGAAAACTATTCTGTGGTCAGAAAAATACAAATCTGAAGTTCTTTTTGGAAAACTGTGACGCCATGTCATCCAGACAACCCAAGATGTCATCAGCACTCAGTTCAGAAGTCTGCATCTCTGATGGTATGGGGTCGCATGAGTGTGTTTAGCAGGGGCAGCTTACACATCTGGAAAGTTAAAATCAATGCTAAAAGGTATATCCAAGTTCTAGAACAACATATGCTCCCATCCAGATGTTGTCCCTTTCAGGGGACCTTGCATTTCCCAACATGACAATGCCAGACCACATACTGCATCAATTACAACATCATGGCTGCGTAGAAGAAGGATCCGGGTACTGAAATGGCCAGGAAGCGAGGAACTTTGTTTACAAGCAGAGGAAGACACGCCGTATCTAAGCTGTTGAATTCTTCACTGATTGTGCTTTAGTGTCTTGGCATAGTACATATGCTCAAAATGGTAAAAACAAAATATGGAAGTCTGAACCGTGAGAAACGCTATATTGTGACACCAGTTGTGTTGGTTTTGACAAAACCATTCACGAACTATGCATTCTTGTTCTGACTTTATTTTATTTGATCAATACCTTCTGTTTTCTGTTTTTATATATATATATATATATATATATATATATATATATATATATATATATATATATATATATATATATATATATATATATATATATACTAAATATATAAGTTTAATATGTTGCTTAATTTTCCAGTAAAAGATAGTTGTGACATCATTTGTTACAATTAATTACCCATTTGCAGATTTTGACACACGCATACCCATACACACACACACACACACACACACACACACACACACACACACACACACACACACACACACACACACACACACACACACACAAACGCACACACAAACACACACACACATAAAGTCAGACCAAAATTTATTCAGACACCATCAACATGTTTTCACATTATCACAGTTTATTTACTATGTTTAGAAAATTGTAATAAAATATGACAAAAACTCAGAGTTAAACTGTGTCAGAACAAATTCATCTTGATAATGTCAGAGAACTTTGATTTTAAAGGTATGTAACGGATTGCAATCATCCAATTAGCTCGCAGCAATTAAAATAAGTACACAATTCGATAATACCAATGTTTCATTTTGTTCAGTCTGTGGTGTAAAAGGTCGCATTAGCAATTAAAGAAAAAACACTTACACAAAATTTGTTCAGGTCAAAGTGTCTGAATATTTTTGGTCCCACATTTTCATAGATTTTACCGGTAGTCCACTGTTTGAGAAAAATTTAATTTAGGTATAATAGCTCACATTTTACTTTATTTTGCTATCCTCACTATAAAAAAAAAAAAAAAAAAAACATATCTGGTATCTGAATAAGAATATAAATGCAGCCTTGGTGAGAAAATGTCATATTTTCCCACCAAGGCGGCGTTTATTTCATAAAAAATATAGTAACAAGAAATATATCAACACAGGCAAGAAAACTGCACTCGTGAATGGATAGAGAGTCAAGCTGACACATAAAGTAATTGTGTAGTCTGTCGGCGTACTCCATCAGTTATTCAGATCTAAAACCATCCCCTTTTGGCATTGTCTCAAAATGAGACTTAAAATTATGCACGCACACACACACACACACGCTTGACCCTCCTCTCCACAAGTACAGACACGAGGACTATTTTTAAATGTAATGTCTTTCATTTATTTGGAATACGTTTGAATAACTTCCATGAGCGTGTACGTGTTGGGGGTGTGTAAAAGCTTGGCTTCTTTATGCTTGTCAATCTTTCTCCTCTCCTTGAAGTCAAATATGCTGTCATTCTTTTCTTTCTGCCTCTCTCCCACATGCAAAAGTGAAAAAAAAGGGAAAAAAAGAGGGAAGATAAATACAGTTAAATGATGAAGTCGGGGTGCGGGGTGGGAAGGGTTATGTATCAGATAGTGTCTGCATTTGGGTGCAGATGTCATCATGTGAGTTGCTTTTGATCCACAAGGGCCGTGACTTGGTTCATGGGTTTCCTGGGTGATTTGGAGCCCCAGAGGCACTGTACTGGAGACTGATACTGTACGTGTGGGAGAGGGAGGTTTTACGTGTGAATTTCAGTCAGATGCTGACATCAACCTCAGAATTCCAAGCAAAATGAGATTACACTCTTAAAAATAAAGGTTCTTTAATGGTTCTTTGGTGTGGTGTATGGTTCCATGAAGAACCTTTAATATCCAAAGAACCTTTCCATTACACAAAAGGTTGTCTGTAGTGCAAAAAGTTTTTTTTTTTAGATTATAAAATGGTTCTTTAGAGAACCTTTCACAAAACGTTTTTTTTTTTTTGGGGGGGGGGGGGGGGGGGGGGTAAAATGGTTCTTCTATGGCGTCACTGTTAAACCCCGTTTTTGGTTCTTCCTGGCACCTTTATTTTTAAGGGTGTAGCTCCAGATCGTCAGGTTGTTTTCCGAAAATTGGTTTGGCTTCGTTCCTTCCATCTTCTCAATTATTCAATGTAACATGCAATTAGTTTTTAGCTGGTGTGTTTATGAGGTCCTAGCACATGACAAATTACATGGAACATTGCACATTGTGGTCACAGCAGATAAGACAATATCTTAGTATCAATACTTTTAGTTAGAATGTCTCTAGGAGAATGGAAAAATACTTTGGACTTTGTATTTTCATCTAGTTGTTTTGCAGACAATCTTATCCAAAGAAAATTGCATATATATATATATATATATATATATATATATATATATATATATATATATATATATATATATATATATATATATATATATATATATATATATATATGCAATTTTCTTTGGATAAGATTGTCTGCTACCCTTTTTTTTGTCTTTATAATATCTTCCACCATATTGACAATCAATTTATTTATGAATTTACTGTCAATGCTGTTATTTGTTCCTATTTCCTTCAATTTTGTGTAACACCAATGACAGATGAGCATGCCACCCATGAGTAAATAATTAATATATTTTATAAAATCTACAATTGTTTAATTGAATCTCTATGATATAAGAACGAAGGGAAATTATTTAATATAGCACAGTAGGTTTAATGTATTATTGACGAGTTGAACTCAGGAAAATGCCAGATGGAAATGCTAGCGCAGTTTTAGAATGACCCTAACCTGTTTTATTTTAACATCAGCAGTGTGTGTATTTCTGTGCAGGCATATGTGAAGGTTGTGCTCTCTTTCTCTTTCCGTTTTGACTTTTGCGTTCTGTTATTTTCTCCTTTTTTTTCTTTCTTTTTTTTTTTTCTCTGTTTCTTTGTATTTTTTTCTTCTTCTTCTGTCCCCATCTAGTCTGTCTTCTAAGGGGATCCAAAAGGAACACACCCACACACATACACACTCACTATCTGGGTCACATGGGTCACATCTGAGGCCTGTCAGAGTTGCTGTGTTGTTACACAAGCATATAGCCAGTGTCTGATGTTTGTTTCATGTGTTTTTTAATGATATCTCTCCAGCTCACTCCTATCGGCACCACCATCTTCACCGGCTTCTCGGGAAACAATGGAGCCACGGATATCGATGACGGACCAAATGGACAGATTGAATACGCCATCCAGTACAACCCAAATGACCCGGTACTTCATCAGATCAAACAGACCTTCTGCAGTTAAACTCAAGTTCTTCATTGTAATTAATGATCAATTTAAAGCAGCGACTTTATGCATGGATATTTAACTTTCAAACTGTAATGTTTTATTTAAAATACTGCAATCTTTCGTTTTCTCTCTCCATTTCAGATGTCAAACAGGACCGTGCGGGTTGCTGGCACTCTGTCTGGTAACATTGTTTTGGCAGAGCGGCTAAACTATGAGGAGAGAACTCGCTATCTAATTATAGTCCAGGCCAATGTAAGATTATTAACAGACATATCCGTCACTGTCACACAATGTTTTAAGTGTTCTTGTACTCTTTATGCATTTAAGAGGATGGTTTCAATACAACTGAAGCTATATTGACATCACCAGAGATAATAACTGTTAAAGTGCAAGGCAGCCGCAAAGCTTAAAATATTTTACATGTGACGGTGAGCTAAAATCCCTTAATAACTGTATATGTAACAACTTAATGGTGTTGTCTTGTGACACAGATGATAAGTAACTAAACACAGTTGAACAGAACTAAACCGATGAGGGAAACCATGGAAACAGTGGCGGGAAACTAGACAAAGGAAAATGTGACAAATGAAAGAAAACACAACCAGAACAGACTGGACATGTGACAGTTTCTTAAGTAACATAAATGCTATACTTATTCACTTCAACACTTCATTCATAATAGAGGAGGGGTGGAGTTATGAGGTTTTACTGGCAGTTTGAGGAGCCAATAGAGTTACAAGGTTTATTTTAATACTTTTCATTGGTTAAATATTTGCAAAACCCACAGGCATACGTAAATGGAGACCAATAGTAATGATTAATAAAAAGGAAAAAAAGAAAGACAATTCCACAGACAGTGACAATATGTAATTTGTTACTGAAGGTCTACCGGTGAATGGTGTTTTTATTTAATTTATTTAATTTTTATTTATTGGTTACTTTAGTTTTAGAGTAGTTTTTTGAGTTTGTGATTAGGCACTGGTGACTTTAGTGTAGTGATATTGCGTTTGCGAGTGTGCATTTGCATTTGCATTTAAGAGTGTTTGAGCTTACATTTGAGAGTTTTTAAGTTTGTGTTGGTGAGGTTATACTTTTGAATTTGTACTTGTGAGTTTAAGATTGCGTTAATTGAGTTTGTGAGTTTGCATTTGATAGTTTTTGAGTTTGAATTTGAAGGTTTATGAGTATGAATTTGTGATTGTGATTATTGTGCAAACACATGTTCACCTGACTAATGCTACACCTAGCATCACTGTTAAAAGTAAAGCTCAATAAAAAATGTTACACTTTTATTTCAACTAATATATGTGCTTTAATATAAATATTAGTTTAACATTTATGCTTTTAACCGATATCTTGCCTGATAGACTTCCACTGTGTTACTATAAACACAGATTTTAATTTTGTTCACATGTTCATAAAGCTCAGTTTGTTGTAACCCACAATATTGCTTGAAAATCTCACCAATCCTTAAAATGGTCATGAACTCATGCTAGTAATCGAAAGGTTACTGGTTCGATTCCAATCAGGAGTGAGCCAAGAGCCAAGTCATGCTAAATGAGATGTCTGCTAAATGAGTACTTACTATGTAATCTTTCCTGTAGATAAAAAAAATAACCTTGACTTTTTGGTCAAGCGGTGTTGGGCCTGTTAGGTTGCCAGTTTGCACAATGCACTTTTTAAAATTCCAGGCACCTCCTATATCTGTCACTGAATAACCGGCATCCTGATTCACTTCCAAATGCATCCCTTCACCGTCACATGAGCTGCATACACAACTAGCTCCAAACCCGTCTAGAACAGCATCCCTGTGAGGTGTCCAGACCCCAGAGGCCATGAGCATGTTTTCATACAGAGCCAAATGGCTCAAATAAATGCCTTACATCAGGGCCGCGACGACTCTCCTTGAAGAAAATTGAATAATTTCGGGATGTGGAAAATGAGGGGATTGGTTTGTTACTTGAGTTATTTCTCTCTTTCTCACTGAAATAGTATTGGAAGAAAAATACGAAACAACAGAAATAACTTTGATTCTAAATCATTTTTATTTAGAACTTAATTTTTGTAATTCAGTCAATAGTTGCAGCTTGGTGAATTCATTAAATTTATAAAATGTATGTTTTTGATTCCTTTACTTGCTGGTCTGAAGTTTTTAAAAGACTGGATGTTCAAAGTATGATATATGTTAATTATTGAGCTTTTAGTAAAAGTAAAAAAAAAAACTTTTGCCTGTTTGGGAATATTTATTTTAAAAAATAGAGTAGGTGTTAATATATTTTTGGAACAATTATTGTTCATTCACCTCATTCTTATGTTCTCATTATACTTATTGCTGTCTCTCTGTATGCAGATCTGTGAATGTTGTATATGCAGGTCTGTGTCTATGGTAACATGCAAGCTTTTTTTCTTTCTAGGACCGGGCTCCGTTTCCAGGAAGTCGTCACACAGCAACCACTACTCTAACTCTGGATGTTTCGGATGGAGATGATCTAGGTCCCATGTTCCTCCCGTGTGTTCTGGTCAACAACACACAGAACTGTAACCCCATTGTATACCGTGTGGCTATTCCTGAGCTCACTGACCCGGTAAGAACTCGCAGAAAACTTCAGAGGTCTTAAAATATTGAATATTCCCTCCATCCCCCATTCCCTTATGGGGGAAAAACAGGTCAGATAGGATCTCATAGACCTTACCAAGATGGTCTACTGGGTTGATCTAATCTAATCAAGTCTGAGATGATCAACCAGACCTTACTAACTTGACCAAGATGGTCTACTTGTTTTAGGCCATCTAATGACCATGGTTTCTAACTGGTCCCAGTTATTTTAGAAGCAATGTAAAATTAGCTACTGACTTAAGATTTACCTGGATTTTCCAGCTAGGATTTTGTCAGATCCTGCTTTCAGTCATGGGCTATGACTATGATGCTGTATGCAACAACTGGCATCGCTAGGTATAAAACAGGAAGAAGTCTTAACTTGAGTTCTTGAATCTTTGACCTATTGAGCAGAACAGGGTGACCTGAGGCTATATGTTGGGCAGCCCTGTATTGATGCTATGCTCTTTTCGAGAAAGACTTGAGTGCTTGAGAGCTTATGCCCTGAACTATAAAATAAATAAATAAATAAATAAACTATGCACTGTATGTGTATTAATAATTCAACCTGACACAGCAAGCCTATGCGCCGATCACTCACTGTCTGGTGTGCACTACCATTCAAAAGTTTGGAGTCGGTACAGTTTTTTAAATGTTTTTGAAAGATTTCTCGGTAACACTTTAGAATAATGGTCATTACTTAACATTAGTTAACTACATTATTTAACATGAACTAATAATGAACTTCACTTATAAAGCATTTATTTATTTTTGTTAATATTAATTTCAACATTTACTAATCCATTATTAAAATCTTGTTAACATTAGTTAATGTACTGTGAAATAACATGAACAAACCCTCAACCGCTGTATTTTTATTAACTAATATTAACAAAGATGAACAAATACAGTAACAAATGAACTGCTCGTGGTTAGTTCATGTTAGTTAGGACATTAACTAATGTTAACTAATGATCATTATTCTAAAGTGTCACAGATTTCTCGTATAAACAGTAATATTGTCAAATAATATTACAATTTAACAGGTGTTTATCTTAAAAACTACTACTGGCCAGCAGCATAATATAGCGTTTTTATTCGTTTTTGCATATCATTGTGAACAGGGATCAAAAAGTTAAAAAAAGAAGTCCAAAAACAGCATTCATTTTAATGTAGAATAATCTTTGTAACATTATACATGTCACTTTTGATTAATCAAATTGTGTTAAGTCCTTGTTGAATAAAAGTATACATTTTATTGCTAACCTCAATTAGGTACAGTAGCCAAGTAGTGCAGCCTTACTAAATTAAACCACAGCACAACGGAAACAAGCTACAACACAGTGAAATCACCACAACACAACTGAAACAAGCCAAAAACAACCAAAATCACCACAACACATCGGAAACAAGCCACAACACAACAAAATCGCCACAACACAACAAAGTCACCACAACACAACAGAAACAAGCCACAACACAATGGAATCACCACAACACAACGGAAACAAGCCACAACACAACGGAAACAAGCCACAATAAAATGAATTCACCACAACACAACAAAATCGCTAGCCTAGAAATCTAGATGCACCCTAGCGGCAGCAAATCTAACCTGCCCGCGAGTATCGTCTAGCAACTCTCAATACCCTTCTGAGCTGTAATCCCCTAAGTCTTGCCAGGCCAATCACATCGTGTATAGAGTCGGTGGGCGGGGCCATAATGACGACGGTTGAGTTGCGCTTACGTGCTTCTAGTAAACACAGAAACTGGCGAACGGCAGTTTTACGAATCAGCTTTGACCATGACTCTGGAAGACTTGGAGTTAAGCTTTTCTCTGAGAAAAGGACAAAGAACGGCACTGAAGTCATTCTTAAAAAGGGAAGATGTGTTCGGAGTTTTGCTCACCGGATACGGCGAAAGTTTAATCTATCAACAAGCTCTGTTTCACCTTCGTTGCTCTGGTTGGTGTAGCGCTATCCTATCGCGTGCAGAGGGACTTTGAAAGACAACCGTTTATCCCGCCCCTTGGATTGAGTCCTGTCAATGGTGAGTTTCCAGACCAAACATCTTGATGTGGGTCTGGCTTGTCAGGCTACAAAATCGCCACAACACAACAAAATCACCACAACACAACGGAAACAAGCCAAAACACCACGAAATCACCACAACACAACGGAAATGAGCCAAAACACAACAAAATCACCACAACACAACAAAATCACCACAACACAACAAAATCGCCATAACACAACGAAGTCACCACAACACAACAGAAACAAGCCACAACACAACGGAATCAAGCCACAACACAACGGAAACAAATGAATTCACCACAACACAACAAAATCGCCACAACACAACAAAATCACCACAACACAACAAAATCAACACAACGGAAATACTCCCGACCACGAGGGGGCTCTCGGAGTGCAATAAAGTTAGTTTTCCTTGCCATTGTTCTATAGATTGGTTCTATAGATTCTATAGAAAATACGTTTTAAGTGTGTATAAATATGCAGCTATAATGCATGTAGGTGATTCTGAATTGATATTTCATGTCGATATACAATGGTTACACACTTAAAACTGACTGTTGTGTTTATATCTTTGTAAGACTGGCCAATCTATAGAGCAATGGCAAGGGAAACTAACTTTATTGCACTCCTAGAGCCCCCTTGTCGTCAGAAATATTTCCGTTGTGTTGTGGTGATTGCGCTGTGTTGTGATGTTTCCGTTGAGTTCGTGATGTTTTCGTTGTGTTGTGGTGATTGCGTTGTGTTGTGACGTTTTTTTGTTGTGTTGTGGTGATTGAGTTGTGTTGTGACGTTTTTTTGTTGTGTTGTGGTGATTGAGTTGTGTTGTGACGTTTTTTTGTTGTGTTGTGGTGATTGCGTTGTGTTGTGATGTTTCCGTTGTGTTGTGGTGTTTCCGTTGAGTTTGTGATGTTTTCGTTGTGTTGTGGTGATTGCGTTGTGTTGTGATGTTTCCGTTGAGTTGTGATGTTTTCGTTGTGTTGTGGTGATTGCGTTGTGTTGTGATGTTTCCGTTGAGTTGTGATGTTTTCGTTGTGTTGTGGTGATTGCGTTGTGTTGTGATGTTTCCGTTGAGTTGTGATGTTTTCGTTGTGTTGTGGTGATTGCGTTGTGTTGTGATGTTTCCGTTGTGTTGTGGCGATTTCGTTGTGTAGTGTTTTAATTTCGTTGTGTTGTGGCAATTTCTCTGTGTTGAGGTTTAATTTAGTACAGCTGCACTACTTGGCCACCGTAACTAGGGCTGCACCGTAGGCTAAATAAAAAGAAGATAGAAACGCTCTGACTGATTAAACATGAAGACAATAAAGACGACTACATCGAGATATGGTGTATTTGAGTTATTCAAGCCATCTTGGGTGTTTTCATAATAATAAAATATATTATAATGCTGATTGACATAGACTTCATCACTATATAAAATACTATAAATTCATTGTCTGCCTCATTCTGTGATAAGAA
This sequence comes from Pseudorasbora parva, assembly GCF_024679245.1. Lineage (NCBI taxonomy): Eukaryota > Metazoa > Chordata > Actinopteri > Cypriniformes > Gobionidae > Pseudorasbora > Pseudorasbora parva. Next base: position 32,444,543 of record NC_090188.1, on the reverse strand, counting down.
CCCACATCAGCTAAGAAACACTCGATTGATCATGTGAAGTGAGTAAAAACGTGTTATTAAACATTGTATTTTGTTGAACAGGTTTATGAATGCTTCACATCAATAGTTTGTGAAGATGTTTGACGCGTGTTGCTTTTTCAAACGCAACTCAAACCCAAATTGCGATTGCGGTTCGATTTTAATTAATTGTGCAGCCCTAACCTCATTATGTATATGGCACACAGAAATGATAAAAAAATTATACAGATCTGTGGTTTTTATATTAGCATGTTTGACTGCGGAATGCAGCAATTAACGTTGTATATTGAAGGGTCAACACTACGATCTTGAACATCTAACTTCTTGTGATAAGCACACCTGTTGGACATTTGTATGACATTTTGATGTCTTTACTGGACATTGTATGGACCTGCTCAGTATTTGTGTCATAGTGTTGTTGGTGTTTTCTTGACCCTTTACCGGTTAAATGTCAGTCCTTTCATATTTCCCATCACATACGGTGCTCTACTGACCTGTGCTTGGCTAAAGATGAGACTCATACAGCAAGGACAGGAAGGGTGAGAAACGAGGGATTTAGATGAGATAAGAGGTGGATGATGAAAGTTAGCTGGTACAGATTGAATGAGATCAGGGACAGGGAGTAGAGACAAAGCAGGATGAGACCCTCAGTAAAACCACAGGGTTCATCACCCATCAAAGCCAAGATGTGGAGGTTTGATCTAATAAGAGCCCAGTTGAGGTGAGATGGGGTGGGCAGACCTCTGAGGAGATGGGTTGTTCTAGATCCAAACCACATGGCGAAAAAAGATAGTCCAGCACATACAGCCACGGCTGACTTTGCTAAGGGGGGACTTTCGTAATTTATGCTAAAAATGTTTTTCACTGCAGAAGCTGCATTCCCAACGGCTGCCAATTTCTGCACTGAATGAATGTGCTGCAAATTTGTTAGTTTCGAGCAGTTTAACTTTCTCTTTTTGCATTTTGCTAACTGCACTACTTGCATTTTCACAGAGACAATCCTTTTTGTTCTTCGCTCTTCCTGCTGTTCTCTGATTATCTCAGACATTATGAAGGATTAGTGTGTGAGGGAATCCATTTCAGAAAATGAGTTGCATTAGAATGCATCTGCATTCATTCTGTTGGTTTGCCCTTACTGTGTGTTTGGAATAGCGTACTCCTCTTCCCAATTCTGTTAGCCTGACAAGCCAGAGCCACATCAAGATGTTTGGTCTGGACCTCACCATAGACAGGGCTCAATCCGAGGGGCGGGATAAACGGTTGTCTTTCAAACTCCCTCTGCACGCGATAGGATAGCGCTACACCAACCAGAGCAACGAAGGTGAAACAGAGCTTGTTGATAGATTAAACATTCACCGTATCCGGTCTGCTAAACTCCGAACACATCTTCCCTTTTTAAGAATGACTTCAGTGCTGTTCTTTGTTCTTTTCTCCGAGAAAACTTAACTCCAAGTCTTCCAGAGTTGCGGTCAAAGCTGATTCGTAAAACTGCTGTTCGCCAGTTTCTGTGTTTACTAGAAGCACGCAAACACAACTCGGCCGTCGTCATTATGGCGCCGCCCGCCGACTCTATACACGACGTGATTGGCCCGTCCAGATTGTGAGGAATACAGCTCAGAAGAGTATTGAGAGTTCCTAGACGACACTTGCGGGCAGATTAAATTTGCTGCCGCTAGGGTGCGTCTAGATTTCTAGGCTACAATTCTGTATGAATACTGAAAATGCAAATGTTCTGTGCAAACATAAAATACTATGAAATAAGTCTTTATTTAATCTGTCAAAAGTTAAGTTAATTTATAATACGGTAAAGCACAGTTTAAAATACTAACTACAGTTCAGAAGCTTGGGGTCAGCAAAAATTGCATTCATTTGATTTTAAAAAAAATGCAGTAAAACATCATTATTTTTGAATATTATTACGGTTTAAAATAACTGTTTTCTATTTGAATACATTTTAAAATATAATTTATTCCTGTGAATTTTTTCAGCATCATTACTCCAGTCTTAAGTGTCACATGATCCTTCAGAAATCATTCTATGTATTTGTATTGTCAATGTTGAAAACAGTTCTGCTGCTTAATATTTTTGTGGCAACAGTGAAACCTTTTCTTCTGGATTTTTTGATGAATAGAAAGTTCAAAACAACAGCATTTATTTGGCAAAAGAAATATTCTGCATCATTATAAATGTAACAAAATAACTTTTAAGCTAAATTAAAGGTATTTTTGTTGAATAAAAAATATTATATATATATAGTTTTTTTTTAATGATGGTACGTCATTAATCGATCTCCTAGCACTAGTTTTTTAAAATGTATTTATAAAACTCATACCGCTCACCAAAATAAACATATGCATATCGGGGTGATGTGACAGCAATGCAGCATACTATGATTTGAAATTGCTAGGTTGCAGTATGCAGTGGGCATTGTGCTAGTGTTCCATTCCGAACATAGTTTCCTTCTCATTTCCTTTGGCAGGAATAGTGGTAATTAATGAGGTCACATATTTCACAATTAGAGCTGGGATGTGGTTCGAAAGTCTTTTTCCTGTCTCCAGGCACAGATTAATCGGCCTAATGCCTGCTGGAGGGGGCATTATGGGTAGTTTTAAATCTCTCAGGTGGGCAAGAATTCTGATTTACCTCGCTCACATATTTAACACTGAGTGCCTGTATTTACACTGCCATGTTAATGAAGCACCCATCCCAAAGGAGATGCTTCTTATTATCATATATTTTAGAGGCCATATTTGTCTGCATGAAATGCACACTCGTAGATTAATAGTCAAATGTCCCAGGAGTTTTGCTTTTAGCCCAGAGGATTTTTTATTTTTTTTTCTGAGTGGATGCTCTTTGATAGCTCGAGACTTAATGGAGATCTCAAAATGTTTTATTTATCAGCTTTGTTTCTGATGTACCTACTACAATCTTTGGAGAAATAAAAGTATAAAAAATGTACAATTTGTTGACACACAAAAAGAATAGAGATATACTGTAAGTAACACTTTACACTAAGGTTACATTTATTAACATTAGTTAACTACAGCAGTTGAATTAGAACAATATAAAAAAAGTAACACTTTAGTTAAGGATCCAATTCTCATTATTTACTACACAGCAAAAAACATGTTGGGAGATTTATCACCACGGGTGTTAAAATTATCACTTTCCGGGTGAACATACAGGTCCATCTTTGCTAGTGTTAAAACAACACTGACAAAAGTGTTCGTTTTACAAACACTGTGTTAGTGTTTCTTGTTAGTCACTCAAGGTGTTGAGAAATGTATTACTCATAAGTGTACATTTAACACTTGATGTTGATTAACCTCACACACCCAGTGTATTTAATGTTTATTTAATGTAAATACTTAATTTAAAATGGCACTGTGAATGAAATTTAAAACTATATATATATATATATATATATATATATATCCACTTTTATCCAAAGCGACTTACACTGCATTCATTACCATTTAAAAAAAAAACACATTTTTGTCAGTTCTTGCTTTCGCCGGGAATCGCTACAGTAAAGCCATTGTTGTCACACATACAATTGAATAAACAATTTCTTGTTATACTCCAATGCTATAACATCTTACTATGATAAATCTCTATTGCGTTTCAAACAAGATTAAACAAAGAAACATTCCTCAACTAATGTTTTAATTGAAAATACAAAAATTCAACATTGTATATCTTAAAGCAACCTTAATGTTAAAACACTGTCTGGTTTGTAATTCATTCTGATAAAAAATACTATTCCTTTATACATTAGCTGCGTTTCCATTACAGATTTGCGAAAAACTTTTGCGATATTTCTTAAATGTCGATAAAAAACTGTTGCGAAATGACAGCGTTTCCATAGCTGCAGTTATGCGACTAAAACATATTACTTTCCTCTCGCGATAGGTCAGTCCAAAATGATGGCACTTGGTAGGTTTGTATATCCCATCCATCACACTAGCCATTATTTTTATTGGAAGGAGACATATGTGTTATCCAAGCATTAAAGGCAAGGAAAGCCCCTTAGGTTACTTAAGCGGCACGGATATGAGGTGTGTGTGTGTCAGATCTGCTTCAAGGTCTTCATGATAATGTAGCATTTCTGTGTTTAGAAGCCAGTATTACTCTAATCCTATATTGTCTTTTATGAGTTTAATAAAGAACTCCATCTCGTCTTCTCTCCAAACCGAACCATCATCTGTAAAGAATGATCGACTTTAACGTGCGGCAGGTTGACGCATATAGAGTAGAGCGAAATGTTTGAATTTGCATGTTAACTCAAATGTTTTATTTTTATTTTTACCACTTTCGTTATTTTGGCTAGATATTTCGTTTGATTGGCATTTGAACTGAATTTAGAAATGCTTTGGAAAAGAAAAAATTGGCATTTAATAAACGAAATAATTTTTTTGAAATGGAGACCGCGTTTGGAGTGAGTGCATGCAAAATAATTAGTTCCCCGGGTCCACAAATAAAAATAGACAGTTTATAGTTTATAATTATGTCTTGAACTCATCTGTATAGCTAAAAATGACAAGAGTAGCCTATTGTAAATTGTTTCATCTCTCTTAAAGGAAGAAGGAAAAAATGAGAACGTCGGCGCTTTTATCGGCCGTGGGTTAAAGAAAACAGCCTAACTACGAAACTAAATAGGCTACGTTTAGGCATAAACATTAGCCTGTAATATTATTATTTTAATTTATATGTTGATTATGAAAAGTGAGCAGCACGAGTAAGAATCGTAATATGTTTGAGACCTGGGGAGTCACATGATTTTGATCACTTCGAGTTTTATTTTCTAGAAATTCTTTCTTAAAAAATATATTTAGTTTTGTATAAATTGTATTTTTATTTTGATCGATGTTTCATCAATTAATTGCCTGTTTATTAGATAAGAAGCAAACTAAGATCGTCTGGAATGGCTTGACGTGCGTAACTGGCCTGTTTCCTCTGCCTTTGAGTAAGGCTGAAAATACAGGCTAGCTCTTTCTGCTTTAATACATTTCTTGAATATATGTCTTAATTACAGTATATATAGCCTGTAGTCCTTATTAGGAGAAAATATGTCCTTTTAACTACATTATCTTGTTATTACGACACAATTGAGTGGAAAATATAATATATAGGCCCTATGTTGCAGCAATGCGTCACCGCAACAGGTGACATGTAAATGCGAAAAAAACGTTTCCATTGCAGTTTTGCGAAAATGTCCTTTTTCGAATCGCCTGAAAAACCACCTCATGAGAGCGTAAAAACTTTTTTGCGATATATGGGAGTTTTTGCGAAATTGCCGCGTTTCCATTGGGCGTATTTTCAATTCGCAATTTCAATTTGCGCAATTTGAAGGGTAATGGAAACGCGCTTATTAATACATTTACATTTGGCAGATGATTTTATCCAAAGTGACTTACATTGCATTCAATGTACGCATTTTTACATTTTGTCAGTTCTTGCTTTCCCAATTAATCGATCCCACGATCTTGGCGTTAATAGCGCTCCTCAAAATGATCCAAACACATAGTATCGTTCCTGTTAAAGAGACAAATTTGGTTGAAACAAACACATTAAAAAAATCTAAGATATAAAGTTTCAAACATCTTCAATCAACAAGCAGAGATACTTACATAGCCTGTCTTCCTTTCAGGATCTTTTAGGTTTGTAGAGTAATAATGCCAAGGGCATACATAGATTGTGGCCTTTAGTGGTTTTCTTCTGCAATAATAAACAATTACCATGAAACCAAAATCCTCCAAAGCAGAAAGCAAACTAAAAGACTCAAAATAATCAGGTCACTTTGTATTTTACTTCTTTTTATACCAACACATAGCAAGAAACTACTAGCTAGAAGCACTACTGTTACAGATTTACAATACTACAACTAGAAAAGGCTAGAACTAAGTTTTACAGAAAAAATCTCGCATGGCAGGTCACTAATGCATGTCTGCTCAACTAATACAAAATAAGACGAAAAATGTCTCAGTGGGAGAAAAAAACCTCTTTACTCGATCTTGAGTTTCTATATATTGACTGAAGCAGTTCATGAAGAAAAACGCGTCCTACGATGTTTTCGACATTTTTGGAGCGCCGTACAGAATGGTCGGCGTATGTTATCAAAGTACCACGAGAAGATTGCTAGAACATACAGAGCATTTCACTCGCAAAATGTTGCAGGCCGATCAGTATGCGCAACGCCGACAATGATGGACCGTGCTATCCGTGGGTGCTCGGCCAGTGATTGAGCCCCGGGGCGTCACACAAGAATTTTTTTTTTAAAGCAATTAATTCATTCGATTAACGTCTGCTTTGCTTTCTCATTTGAATGACATTTCAAAACACCAGAATTAACTCGTAGTTACGGGGTGAAAGATAACGGTCTTATAAAGGTTGGAAGCCCTAAAGATACTTAACGTTATGCCAAATGAGAAATAACTATCCAAGTCCAGTGAGTTAAAAAATGACACATAATGTTAATGCTGCTACATTATTACAAAATTAGCACAATGAAATTAAGTCACTTACGTAAATCTCGTCCTCCATTAACGAATTTAGTGTGTTAGTGGGGGTTATTCAGTTATGTTAAACTGAATGGTGGATCAAAAGCGCGCTAAATTTAAACTGAGGTAAAACTTATAACACTAAACAAGTGATAAAGCATATAATATTTGTAAATTAACACCAGATTTTATCACTAGATACCCAACACCAGGTTTTTATCCCTCAGTAATTTGCTGTGTAGTTACTTAGCATGCATGTTACTATGATATTGGCTGTTTATTAGTACCTATAAAGCACATATCCGTGCCTTATTTTGCATGACCATATTCTACATCCCTTAATCCTACCCAATACCTTAACTTATGAACTACCTTACTAACTATTAATAAGCAGTAATTAGGAGTTTATTGAGGCAAAAGTCATATAGTTAATAGTTAGTTAATAGTGAGAATACAGGGACCCTAATCTAAAGTGTGACAGAATGTATTCAGTGTAATATTCAGTCTAGGTTGACACAATAGATATGTATATATAACTAACCAACTAACTAACTAACTAAATAAATAAATAAATACATTATTTTAACACTAAATATTCAACTGTATTACTTATCTGCCTGCATTGACACTATATGATAATTAAATTGAGCTGAATTACATCACCGTTTTCTCCAGAGCGGCTTTACAGCCAACTTTGATTTCTAAGTTAACTATTTCTTACTGCTTTTTTCTAGAGCAAACTGAACCCTCTGAATGTGACTCCTCCAATTCGAGCCATAGACCAGGACAAAAACATCCAGCCACCCTCAGACAGACCTGGAATCCTGTTCTTCATACTGGTTGGTAGGTACTTTAATGCAGATATTTTTTAATTCAGTTCAATTCAATTCAGTTCAGTTTCAATAAGAAAATATATAATTTTACTCATGTCCGCAAAATACTGTCAACTATGTTACTAATCAAACAACCCCTAAAAAAAACAAAACATGGTTTATCCCAAAACAATTTGCATCATGTGATATTATTTTGTTCTGCAGCAGATATTTTGAATGCATTACGTTAAATCTCCTCCCAATTATTATTTTGTTCTATTATCAAGAAGTCATGTGTATTAACTGTCTGTCAACTATGCTTGGTACAGTTTACAAATATCATATACAAACCCGATTCCAAAAAAAGTTGGGACACTGGACAAATTGTGAATAAAAAAGGAAGGAAGAATTTACAAAAATCTCATAAACTTATATTTTATTTACAAAAGAATATTATAACAGATCAAATGTTGAATGTGAGACATTTTGAAATGTCATACCAAACAGAGTGGCAGTGTCTCTCAGGATTCAAGATGGGCAGAGGATCACCAATTCCCCCAATGCCGCTGCAAAAAATAGTGAAGCAATATCAGAAAGGAGTTCCTCAGAGAAAAATTGCTAAGAGTTTAAAGTTATCATCATCTACAATGCATAATATCATCCAAAGATTTAGAGATTTTGTAACAAACTCTGTGCGTAAGGGTCAAGGCTGGAAGACCATAAAGGATGGCCATGACCCTTAGACAGCACTGCATTACATACAGGAATGCTACTGTAATGGAAATCACAACATAGGCTCATGAATACTTCCAGAAAACACTGTGGGTGAACACAGTCCACAGTGCCATTCGGCATTCCCGGCTAAAACTCTATAGGTCAAAAAAGAAACCATACTAAACATGATCCAGAAGTGAATGAGTTTGCTCATTTAAAATGGACTGTGGCAAAGTGGAAAACAGTTCTGTGATCAGAAGAATCAAAATTTGAAGTTCATTTTGGAAAACTGGGACGCCATGTCATCCGGACTAAAGAGGACAAGAACAAACCAAGTTGTTATCAGCACGCAGTTCAGAAGCATGCATATCTGATGGTATAGGGTTGCATGAGTGCATGTGGCATGGACATCTTACACATCTGGAAAGGCACTATCAATGCTCCCATCCAGATGTTGTTTCTTTCAGGGAAGACCTTGCATTTTCCAACATGACAATGCCAGACCAGAAGCCTGACAATGCAGCTAGAAGCCTGTTTAATTAGACAAAAATGTATTAAAACATTACTGTTCCTAAACTTCAGCAACTCCTCAGTTCCCAGACATTTGCAGACTGTTATGAAAAGAAGAGGGGGATGCCACACAGTTGTTAACTTGGCCTTGGCCCAACTTTGAGATGTGTTGATGCCATGATTAAAATCAACTTATTTTTTTCCCTTGAAATTATACATTTTCTCAGTTTAAACATGTACATTTAAACATAAACATTATTTACATTTTTTTTTTTTTACTAAAATATTGAAATTTGAAACTTCCATATCATTGCATTCGGTTTTTATTCACAATTTGTTAAGTGCCACTGTAACGCATCCACGGAGGCAGCAAGTTGTGAGAACCCAAGTGCAGTTTTTATTCAAAAATCCAAAACAATAAACTAAAGACTTGACTTAAACAGACTTGACTTACTTAAACAGACTCACCAGCCGTGGGTTACAACATACAATAACAGACAAAAACACATTGTAAACAGGAGGGCATAAATACACAGACTAATGACTGGACAAGGGACACCTGTAAACAATGATCAAACAATGAACCCATGACATTACAGAACACAAGAAAAACCAGGAAGTGCATGACAAAACAAAGCATGACTGTGAACATAGCAACTAAAGAACATGAACTCAAAAACATGAACATGAAACATGAATATGAACCAACACCAAAACACCCTGTGAGAAATCCCCCCCTCTATGGGCAGCTCCTGACCTCCAAACATAATCAAAACACAGATGAAAGTCTTGGGGGGCGGACTTGGGGGAGGGACAGTGTGCCAGACCCCTTGCCATGGCACCGGAAATGGACCCTGGCATGGCTGGGGCGGGCCTGCCTGGGAGCATTGGCGGACCTGGACCCTGAGGCATGGGCGGACTTGGACCCTGAGGTGTAGGCGGATCTGGACCCTGTGGCATAGGCGGACCTGGACCCTGAGGCGTGGGCGGACCAGGACCCTTAGGCGTGGGCGTGCCTGGACCATGTGGTGTAGGCAGTAGGGCTGGGCGATATGACGATATTATCATATATCGACGATGTCTAGCAAATATGTCGATATCGATAACAGTCAGTGTTATCAGACGATAATCGACATCATAAAAATGACGACTGATAAACTCACAGGACATTGCGTTGCCAAATACATTATAAATATTAGTTACCATACACTCACCTTTTTAGTGTGTTTGGTGCATAACTACAGTAGCCTATATGTGTTAAAGCAAAACATTGAATTATGGATAAGACGTTGGTTGTGTTTTCATTATAGCTACACGGGCAAAGAGAAGCACGTTGGCTTGGCTAAATGTTTTAAAACGCTCTAAAAATATTATTTCCTATTAGGCTAAATTATAAATATAATAGCCTATTAATAATACAAACATTAATCAAACATGGACACCTGGAAAACATTTAAAATAGTCTACTAACGCTAAAAATAAAACGAAAGAGAAACCCTTGGGGGAAAAAATAGCTCAACGGGAAAAAAAATAGCTCAACCTTAAACGGTTGAAAATGTCTATAAAAGCTAACCATAGGCCTGTATTTTAAATACTATAAAATAAAGGTGTCAGAATAAAATTATTATAATATAAAAAAATGAAAGAAAAATATATTAAAGTGATGTAAAAATGCGCGTTAAACTCACAGCTCGTGCAGTGACGGAGCGCAGTATTCTGAACAGAAACGCATGAGCTGCTCGCGTCAACACTGCACTTTGCTTAATTACATATTTTCGTTTCGAATGCTTTGTTTAAAAGTGGACATTTTAAGCTTTCTATGCGCATATTTCTCTTGTCTGTGAGGCAAGTAGCCTGCTGCGTTTCGGTTTATTTATGAGACGCGCTCAAGTTCATTAGAAATTAAAGCGATCACTCCCGCGACTTCAACACGATTCATGTCTTCCATTTCCATATTATTTATTAAACCCAGGCAATTGGCCAAAGAAACCTTTATTAAAATTAAGATACAATTTAAACAAAACGAAAGAATGCTTTCTACAAAACAAAACTTAATATTAAACTAAATATAACCACCAAAATCATGTCTGACTCACTCGCATCTTTGCACTTATCATAATCAGATAAAATGTAAAAATACTATTATAATAGGCCTATTCAAACATAATATGCAAAAAGAAAGAAGACAAACATTGTTTAATGGCTACAACAAAGTGAGCTACAGATAAATGTCTGAGCTGGATTTAATTATTTTACAGGTGAGCGGTTCACGAGCGCGTCTGTGTATTATTGAGCTGAGTCAAGCCAAGTCAGCTTTATTTATTATATACTAGTTCTTTTACAATGACGATTGTTTCAAAGCAGCTTCACAGTGTTAAACAGGACAATATTGCAGCAAAATTTGATTTCCAGTCGTTCTGGGAAAACAGTGATGTTATCAGCTTATTTCGTTAATTTTAGTTTTAACATGAGTCACACCGGTCCGCTTCGCTCATTACAGGCTCGTTCTCATAATTACAGTTAATGTGCCGGGCCGGGCAAGGCTCGGACACAACGAGCACAGGCTCGGGCTTGATCTTTTAGGGTCGGGCTTGATTTTTTGAGCACGATCTAAGCTCTAATTGACATTTACGGTGCCATTGCTGCTCGACCACATATCCGTCGTCTTTGAGAAGCGGCTGCAGAGCGGGGCTCAAACGCTTCTGCTGGGTAGTGTACGTGGATATGGCTGCGGAGATTAGTGGTTCACTTTCTTTCTTTTTTTTTTTTCTTCTTTTTTTTTGCAAAGCCTGCAGATAGCTTCTGTAGAATCCACTGGTTCACCATTTGCATTTGGTTTAAATCCATAATACTGCCAAATTACTGATGTACATCTTTTCTTGGATATTAAGCGTTGTCCTCCATTTTATGCCTGGAAAATTTTGTGGCGCGCAGGGGAGTGGGCGGGATCAGTGCGGAGTAGATGATATTATCGGATATCGCGATATTTTTGAAGGCGATTATCGCCCCCTCAAAAATTAACATATCGCCCAGCCCTAGTAGGCAGACCTGGACCCTGTGGCGTGGGCGGACCTGTACCATGAGGCGTGGGCGGACCTCGACGCTCAGGCGTGGGTGTTGACATGGGCAGACCTGGACCCTGAGGCGAAGGCGGACCTGGACCCTGTGGCGTAGGCGGACCTGGACCCTGAGGTGTGGGCGGACCAGGACCCTCAGGCGTGGCCGTGCCTGGACCCTGTGGGGTGGGCGGACCTGTACCCTGAGGCGTAGGCGGACCTCAACCCTCAGACGTGGGCGTGGACATGGGCGGATCTGGACCCTGAGGCTTATTCGGACTTGTACTCTGTGGCGTGGGTGGACCTGTACCCTGAGGTGTGGGTAGACCTCGATCCCCAGGCGTGGGCGTTGACATGGGCGGACCTGGACCCTGAGGCGTGGGCGGAACTGGACCCTCAGGCGTGGACATGGACATTGGTGGACCTGGACCCTGAGGCATGGGCGGACCTTGACCCTCAGGCGTGGGCATGGACATGGGCGGACCTTGACCCTGAGGCGTGGGCATAGGCGTGGGTGGCCATGGCAGATCAGGAGCCATGGACGGCCATGGCGGTAAAGGCAGTTCAGTGGGCCATGTCAGTAAAGGCAGTTCAGTGGGCGGGCTCTTGGCAGACTGGAGCATGGACATGGCCTGGAGCTGGCTCATGGGCTGCTGTGGGACTGTGGGGCTCATCGTCCACCACACCCAGAGTAAAGGATGAGCCACTCAGGAGTAGCGCATTATCAAAGTAACGAGCCAGGGAAAGTGATTTTTTTTTTCCCAAGCAGCTGGGACTCCAAGGGGTCATTGAGTCCAAACCTAAAAATGTATTTTAGCTCCACTTGGCTGCACAGTTCACAAAAGTCCTGTACATAGTCCTCCACATTGCGATGGCCTTGATGAAGGTGATGCAGAGAAACTGTTGGGTTCATTGTTGGGGGGTCCGTTATTCTGTAACAAATCCATTGAGGCAGCAAGTTGTGAGAACCCAAGTGCAGTCTTTATTCAAAATCCAAAACAATAAACTAAAGACTTGACTTAAACAGACTTGACTTACTTAAACAGACTCACCACTCGTTGGTTACAACATACAGACAAAAAAACACATTGCAAACACGAGGGCCTAAATACAAAGACTAATGAGTGGACAAAGGAATAGCTGTGAACAATGTTCATACAATAAACCAATGACATGACAAAGCAAGACTGTGAACATAGCAACTTAAGAACATGAATTCAAAAACATGAACCTGAAACATGAACATGCACCAACACCAAAAAACCCTGTGACAGTCACAACTTTTTGGCAATCAGGTTTGTATATTATTATTATTATTATTATTATTATTATTATTATTATTATTATTATTATTATTATTATTATTATTATTATTATTATTATTATCAAAACAAAAACAAAACAGAGGAAAAGAAGACGCAGAAATGAGTGATCGCATATGTAAGCAGATGCATATTAAAATAATGTGATCATCAACAATAAACACATATAAATCAAAATGGCCTTATGTTACTGAATGAAATGTTGACCTAGGACAAGCTATAGGACTGTGTTTTAGGTGTTGATAAACTCGAGCTATACCATCAATGTTTTGATCATCATTTTGAATATAATCCAGATGTAGTCTTTGAAAAAAATGTGATTTTGCTGATGTGAAATGTACATTTAATAATAGAATGACTCGCATATATACAAAACTGCACTCTAATGTTTCCATACATTTGGAATAAAAACTCAGTTCTTAAATAAATGTTTAAAAGGTTTTTAAATGTTACATGTTTTCCCCTCAGAGTTAAGCACTGGCCATTGTTGCTATGTCTATAAAGACTACAGACTAAAGAAATTGGGACGGGACATATAAAATTCCTTGTTTCATGTTTCCAACAGCTTAGTAGTATGTCAAAAAAGATAATAATCACATTAATAAGATAATAGCGCAGGTTTTGTGTCTCTACTGCATTTTAGGTCAACCTGCTGCGTACCCAGAATTCTTCTCACTCAACAGGAGCACAGCTGAACTACGCCTACTGAAGCCTGTGGACAGAGAGCTTTACCAGCGCTTCACTCTCGTCATTAAGGTCATTATATCATCATCAGGTTATCTGCTGTAGATGGCTGTGAAGATAAGAGGGGTTCATTGAACGCCCTACTCACTGTTTCCAGAGGCTCTTATATTTGAGTGTCATCATTTTTACAATATTATAGGCTGAATGTTTTACAACCACAATAACACTAGGTGTGGAAATTGTCTCTTCTCTTCATATTACAGCAATATCATCAATTTAACACACTATTTGCACATACTTTAACTATTGTTCCCTTCAAAACCTATATTACATAGGAAGCATTTTAAAAGGTACATAACACACACAGTTTCTGCCAGCCTCATGTTAATCTTGAATACCTATAGAGTAGTATTGCATCCATATCTCTGAAGATTCTTTAGTTTTATCATTTAAAAGACAGATATGTTGTACAGATTTTTTTCTGAAAACTCCCAAGCTCGTGCAGGAGCGCAGTGGAAGGAGCTAAAGATTCACAAGCGCACACACACACACACACACACACACACACACACACACACACACACACACACACACACACACACACACACACACACACACACACACACACACACACACACACACACACACACACACACAATACATCATGGCATTATCCCTAGATAACTTGCGCTTCACTATACATTGGTTATATGCACTTACTCGCCTATTGCCAACAAAACACAGACATTTGATACCGTTTTATTCACCGCCTGTGGTTTCGTCGCATGACCGGAAACAAACAAGCACATTTGCAGAACTCTGTTGCTGTTATATATATTGTGGCAGGGTGAAGGATCACGCAACAATGAAATTTGTGCAAAACCCCCAGAGGGTGGATTTATTGGGGAAAACAGTGACAAACATGTGAATTTAAGGTGCAGGTGCACTGTAGGTGTCCTCCTTCCGGGTGCCCTGGTGCTAGCGGTGACGTGGGTGCGGCGAGGTGGCCGGAGCGTCACAGGCTGCTTTCTGGGTGAGAGAGAGAAACAAGCATTAGCATAGTGCTGCATGGAGATCGTGCTCAAACTGGTGTCCCAGTGTGAAGGCACACTGATATATATATATATATATATATATATATATATATATATATATATATATATATATATATATATATATATATATATATATATATATATATATATATATATATATATATATATATATGTATATGAGACACTTATCTCACGAGATTGGCTTCATAAGAACAAGATGGGACAAGATTTTTACATAGTATTTTTTAGAAATTCTCATGATGAAAATGAAGACAAGAAAAATTGTTTGCAGGTGCATTTGACATGTTTTAACTCATCACCTTTTAACGAATGTAATTTCATTTCTACTTTCCAAGTATGAACTTTTTTTTCTTTTTTTTTGATTGTCCCTTCAGACCTTAGAACGACACATGATTTATGAGCTTCTACAAATTTGACCTCCTAACTGAACTAACTGATCAAGTGCAAACAATAATTGCAACCATAATCAAAGTACTCAATATTCTTAAAATTCAAAGTGCAAATAGAGACCAGGTATTTTTCAAGCATGATGCCGAGCTAAGAGATGGTTACAACTACACATATAGCTTTCATATTGAGAGATATTCTCATGCCTCAGGGAGTCGCTTTTAAACAGCATTAGGCTAATGTATTGAAATCGTGTTTGAATGCCTTTTGAATTACCTTTCTATCCCATTCCGACATTCAGTTTGGAGTTCAGGAGATTGTCTTGATGAGGACCCCTAAATGCATTGAAGCAACTGCAATTGTCATATATTAGAATGATGGTCTGTATCTTTAAGATTTATGTGCACTATACATTATGGGACCGGAAGTTAAGTATATGGAAATGAGCAGAAAAGAAGTAAAGTTGCCATGCAGAAAACTGTCAGGTGTGCGGCTGATTTAATTCAGTATAGTGTATAAGAGACATCTGAATACACTCAGAGCAGATATACAACAGCCATGTGATTGGTTGATTAGATTGAACTGGTGTTCTTAATAATCCTTTAGATGAGTGTATACAGTCGTGGTCAAAATTGTTGGTACCCCTGGTAAATATGATCAAATATGGCTGTAAAAAAATTATCTGCATTGTTTATCCTTTTGATCTTTTATTAAAAAAACCCATAAAAACCCAACCTTTCATTTAAATACAATAATTGACAATGTGGGGTAAATCACATTATGAAATAAATGCTTTTCTCTAAAACACATTGGCCACAATTGTTGGTACCCCTAGAATTTTAAATGAGTAAAATATCTCTGAAGTATATTTACATTAATATTAAAAAAAAAAAAAATAGCACACCAAGGTGACAAGGAACATGAAATTGTCCAGCTATGATGTCTTGTTTCACAGGAGTATAAAATTAAGGAGGCATAAAAGCCAAAATCCCTTAATCATTTATCACAATGAGTGAAACCAAAAAATATAGTTCTGATGTGCAGCAAAAGATTGTTGAGCTTCACAAAAGAGGCTTTAGGAAAATAGCTAAAGCATTGAAAATTCCTCATTTCCATCATCAGGGCAATAATTAAGAAGCTCGATTTAACTGAAGATGTTACAAATCTGCCTGAAAGGGGACGTGTGTGTAAATTGTCCTAACGGACGGCAAGGACTCGTTTGAGTGCACAAAGACTCTCCAAGGATCACAGATGGAGAATTGCAGAGATTAGTTGAGTCTTGGGGTCAGAAAGCCTAAAAAAAAAAAAAAAAAAAAAAAAAAAAAAAACCCTACATCTCCACATGTTGTTTGGGAGGGATTCAAGAAAAATCCTCCTTGCTCATCCAGAAACAAACTCCAGCACATTCAGTTGTCAGACACGACTGGAAAGTCAAAAGGGACCTGGTTCTGTGGTCAGATGAAACTATAAAAAAGCTTTTTGGCAGCAAATCTACCAGACAGGTTTGGTGCAAACAGGGATAAAAAGTACCCCATGCCCATGGCTAAAAATACCACTGGATCTTTAATGTTGTGGGCCTATTTTTTTTGCTGGAGGTCCTGGACATCTTGCTCAGATACATTGAATAATGGATTTTAGCAAATACCAAAAGATAAAAAATCAAAACCTGATGGATTCTGCTAGAAATCTTATAATGGGAGTTGGATCTCCCATCAGGACAACGATCCAAAATAAACATCAAAATCAACATACAAATGTGTCCTTGAGCACAAAATGAAGCTTCTGCCATGACCGTCCCAGTTTCCTGACCTGAACCCTATAGAAGATGTGTGGCTGAACTGAAGAGAAGAAGCACCAACATGAATCTGAAGGATCTGGAGAGATTCAGTATGGAGGAATGGTCTCTGATCTCTATTCAGGTGTTCTCCAAACTCATCAGGCATTATAGAAGAAGACTCAGGGCTGTTATCTTGGGAAAAGGAGGTTGCAAAAAGTATTTTATAAAAGGATATCAACAATTGTGGCCAACGTGTTTTGGAGAAAAGCATTAATTTCATAATGTGATTTACCCCTCATTTTCAATTATTTTACTTTAATGAAAACGTTAGATTTTTGTGAATTTTTTAATAAAAGATCAAAAGGATAAACAATGGAGATTTATTTTTTACAGCCATATTTGATCATATTTACCAACAATTTTGACCACAACTGTGTATAGTATGACACACTACCTTTTTAAACTTTTGAACAAAATGTTATTTTATTCAACAAGGAAACATTAAATGGATCAAAAGTAACAGTAAATAAATGTATAATTTTACAAAGGATTTATATTTCAAACTGATACAGTTCTTTCTGTTAACTTTTTATTTGTCAAAGGATCCTGAAAGAGTGTATTATGATTTCCACAAAAAAATATTAAACAGCACAACTGTTTACAACCTTGATGATAAGCAAGGTATAATGCATGTCCAGCCGGTTGTTATCCCAGTCCTTCATCACCCTAAAGGTGTTTATTCTGCAATAACAACCGGCCAGATATATTTCCCCCCTTATTACACGGCTACTTACCACATAAGTAAATAGGCATGTAATATTAAGTTAAAATGTTTTTATTAGCTCTTTAAATGCAAATCTTCTGCAGGGAAAACAGTTGCTAGCAATCATCTTTTTCAAACATAGCCATACCACTTATTACGCAGTATTTCACCAAATAAATAATTATGGGGAGATAAGAGATATTGATTTGAAATTGAACTTTTTTTTTTTAGTTGCCAGCCAGCGTTTTTGATCATTTTTACAAAAATGTAACGACCCCCAGAATATCTGAACATGCTACATATCAAGAACAGACCCTCTGCTTTTGAACACACACACACACACACACACACACACACACACACACACACACACACACACACACACACACACACACACACACACACACACACACACACACACACACACACACACACACACACACAATGTGGTGTACAGGGACTCTCCATAGGCGTAATGGTTTTTACCATACAAACTGTATTTTTTACCCCCCTACACCTACC
Organism: Pseudorasbora parva; assembly: GCF_024679245.1. Lineage (NCBI taxonomy): Eukaryota > Metazoa > Chordata > Actinopteri > Cypriniformes > Gobionidae > Pseudorasbora > Pseudorasbora parva. The sequence continues at coordinate 32,426,402 of NC_090188.1, read as the reverse complement.
CATCACAGGAAACATTCTGCATTTTTACTTTCTCAAAAACACATAATTTAATATGTTTTTAAAGCTATTTAAAATATTTGGACATTTGAAATGCCCTCATAAACCACATTTAAAGTGTAATACCAGTGTAATACCCATGTAGTTATACAAATATGTGTCCTCATAAACCACATAAAGAGGCTCACACACACACACACACACACACACACACACACACACACACACACACACACACACACACACACACACGCATACACAAACAAAACTTATTTTATTCTATCTTCATGTTTTCTTTTTTTATCAACACTTCACACATTTCATAAAAAATAGCAACATTTTGCAACATGAAGTTGAGAAAATCACGTTTTTGTGTCAAAAGCTACACAAAGATTGGATTAAGAAAGATAATTAAAACATAGATGGTATAGGTTGAGTCCATCAATACCCCAAATAGTCACAGTCCTATACCTCGTCCTGGGCCGGCATTGCTGTTTAATGTTGATGATCGTGTTATTTTACATATGCATATGCTTACATAGGAGATTGCTTATTTCTGCTTCTTCTTCACATGTTTTTTGATCAGGAGATTCAGTACTTGTCCGGAAGATGTGTAATAGCATCCCCTAACAGTGAAAACACATGGAAATCCAGAAAATTACGTCAGTGGTGGGGAAAGAGTTAACATCGTACCTGTTTGTTATATTATAATCCATTACAGTGTAGAAAAACAATGTTGCAAAATGGCAGCAGCTGCGTTTGTATGAAACAAAAGAGTGAGTGGGGATGCTGGACTATTGATTAAATAATTAAATAACTGCACACAAAATATTGATTTGAGTTTTAATATTTTATTAGCTTACCAAATGGAGAAACTTCCATAAGGAAAAAAAAACAAAAACATTCTTAGCAAGTGTATAGTGCCGACTTCCGTTACCCAGATGAGTCTGTGTTATCTGTTTTTACCAGTTGTTATCGGGGGATTAAATCATTTAAATGCATGACACGGAGCCCAAGAACCACACAATGTGGCATGCATTCAAATCATTTAAGGCACAGCTAGTCATGGATTATCTGACTTATACCATGGTCATTTGCAGCATTGACAAGTTAAAGCTGGTATTAATGTTTTCATAATATTTGACAGGAAGGGTAAACAATGACTGTTATTTTCCTCCGTTATGGCGTGTTAGATGTAGCATTCTACAAAATCAGCAACAGAGGTAAGAATGCATTTATTTAAATTAAATTAATAAATTAAATTATTTATAGCATTCATTTTCAATCTTCGATCTTTGTCTGCGCGTGAGTGTGTGTGTGTGTGTGTGTGTGTGTGTGTGTGTGTGTGTGTGTGTGTGTTTGTGTGCTTCAATTAAATATTAAATATTAAATGATTAAACTGACTGGAACTACCTGTGCCTTAAACAGTTTTATAACATGGTCTGTCTGAATACTCAATTCTGATTGGCTGGAATATGTGCAATAAAACCATTAATGCACAGTTAGTTCCATGTCAGTTTAATCACCGTTCTATATTAATGTGCTGTTTTCAGTGAAGCACACACATGCCACAGAGAGCAGTGATCATGCTGAGCATACACAAAGGAGCACATAAACTTATCAACGGGTGCTCCATGACTTTTAGTAATTAAAATAACTTTTTTTAGTGAAACGCTACTGTATATTTCTCAGCAACAAGGGGCTTACATCGTTATTTTGAAATAATTAAACTCACTGTTCCGTTGTTAATAGAGAGGCAATGAACAGACGCAGGTAAGATGTCTCTCTCTCTCTCTCTCTCTCTCTCTCTCTCTCTCTCTCTCTCTCTCTCTCTCTCTCTCTCTCTCTCTCTCTCTCTCTCTCTCTCTCTCTCTCTCTCTCTCTCTCTTAAATTAATTAAAACAATTGCATAAATTCAAATTAATGTAATATTATGCATTACTTTATCTCTGTATCTGATTCAAAGCGGGCAGATGATCTAAGAAGCCAAAAATGTTTACCCTTCTGGTCAAATATCGCGCTGCCACAGTGTCAGATTTTTTTTTTTTTTTTTTTTTTTTTTTTTTTTTATATGGCCCTGAATGACGTCATTTAAAGGTGAAATTTCCATGTATTTGCACTTCTCCCGGATGTGCATGTGCACACATCAACCGATGTGAGAGTAAGAGCACGTCCATGAACAAACTTTGTTCGGGTTATGGACGCCGTCGGCAGTGCTGTCGTTTCATGTGTAGAATCAACAATATCACTAAAGGAGTGTGATTCTAGTTGTGAGGCAAAAAAGACAACCTTGTTCAGCTTCCCAAATAACCCAGTGTTAAGGAAACAGTGGATGCAGTTTTTATTGTTTTGTTTTTTTCGGAGCAGCAGCGGAGTACTGCAGGTGTGTTTTTGTTCCCGGTCATGAGTCGAAACCGCAGGCGGTGAGTGTAACTGGTTCTTTGCCTCAATGTCCAGCTAGTCATTGTTTATCCCTTACTCAATGCTCATCTTTCAGCAAATCAGAATCGAGTATTCAGACAGACCCTAGTATAATATTATTATTTTTCTTGAGCACCAAATCAGCATATTAGAATGATTTCTGAAACATTGTGTAATACTAAAAACTAGAGTAATAAAATATAACAATATTACTGTTTATACTTTTTCGTCACATACTTGAACATAAAAGATTTATTACCAAAACATAAAAACTTACCAAACCCAAACTTGTAGTGTTGTGCAATATAATTAAAAAGCACTTTTTATTCATATGTTACTGAATATATTTTTATGTTTCTTAAGTATCACGTCATTAGCTTAGCACTATTGAAATAAATCAATCAGTCGGGTTTCCCATGAGCTTCATGTGGTGAATTTTTGTCACACAGAGTGTCTGTCTATGTAGAGCTTTCCAAATCACTCACTTGAGATTCCATTGCAGTTAGGATGCTGCCTTTGTAGGTGGTAGACAGCGAGACAGCTCACTTGCATTTGGAAGAGAGTTTTGTATATTTAATTACATTAAACATGCTGTATCTTCTAATTGAATTGAGCTGGAAGAGAGAAAGGGGGGGTATAAATTGAAACGAGGAAGCGAACACTAGTGTGAAATTATTCTGCTCTGTCATAGATTTTGGTGGAACAGCAGTAACAGCAGGGGTAATTTAAATGTTTCCTATGTGAAACGATGCATGACTGTGTTTGCTGTTATGATTTTTCAGTTTCATAATAACAAAGAACGATATGCTATTCTCAGTTCGCTTCAAGCTTACTGAAATTCTAGACCAAATAACAAACAAAACATTGCCGCTGTCAACATTGTCAGATGTGTGTATGTGTGTATTTCAAGTGTGTGAAGTGTCTATTGAATTACAGAGCTGCAGTATTTCATGGCTTCTTAATGAAAGCAGTGGGACTCATAACTGAAATGAAAATATTCAGGGATCTGTATACACACTCCTCTTCAATGTTTAGGCATTTTGGGTCCATGGATTTTGGGCCATATTTTAACTGCTAGACTTTAATTAGAAATAAGTGAAGATCCTTTTGATGAATTTGAAAACTAAATAAAAAATTACAAATCCTCTGCAGATTATAGTCAGCAGGTGCATTTTGAAATGTTTTAACTAATCATCTTGTAATTAATTTGATTTCAACTCTACTTTCTGAGTTTGAATTATCTCGTCAGACCTTACTGTAAATGAATTATGAGCTTCCTGAACGTCTAACTGAGGCTGTGTGTGACCTCCTTATTCAACTTCTTTCTACAAATTGAACATAGAAATAAAAAACGATATAAATAACAAAAATAAATAAGAGTTGGTTACAACTACACAGCCCAACCTAAGATAGCATTAATATTGGGAGATATGCCTATATATTTTTTCTTGAGCACCAAATCAGCATATTAGAATGATTTCTGAAATATTGTCTAATAAAGACTAGAGTAATAAAATATAACAATATTACTTTTTATACTTTTACATCACATACTTGAGCATAAAAGATTTCTTACCAAAACATAAAAACTTACCAACCCCAAACGTCTCTGGTTACGACTGTAACCTTAGTTCCCTGAGAACAGGGAACGAGATTCTGCGTCAGCTTGATGCCTTTCGAAAGGGAACGCCTCTGGTTATGACTGTAACCTTAGTTCCCGGAGAAGCGCGAGTTCCCTTTCAAAAGTGTAGTCAACAATTACAACTAGTGTAGTTCCATATAATTAAAAAGCACTATTTTTACCCATGCGCTACTGAATATATTTTGATGCTACTTGAGTATCACGTCATTAGCTTAGCACTATTGAAATAAATCAATCTAACTATTATAAATTAGGTGTTGCCTAATTTGCACCTAATTTATAATAGTTTCTAATTAAACCGATCATTATCCAACAGAAATGGCTTTTAATCAGAATCTATCTGAATTAAATGTTTTTTTACTCAACGAGAATTCACATTTTAATCTTGCAATATCTCATGGCATGAGACATTTATTATCATGATGATGTATCTTTTTCCCTTTAAAGTTTTTTTACTTGTCAGTTTATTTGGACATGCTATGTATATTCTTTGAAGTATAGCCGTCATTATTGAATCTTAATGTTTATATTGATAAGCAGGTTTTATCTTTTCAGATATTTTCACCATGACAGTTTAGTTTGTTTGTTTGTGAACAGGCCGAACAGGATAATGGCCACCCTCTTCCGGCATTTGCTGACTTGCAAATTGAAATTCTGGACGAGAACAACCAGGCGCCTTATTTTCGGCAGTCCTCGTACCAGGGCTTCATCAGTGAGTCAGCCTCGGTTGGCACCACCATCTCAGGGAGCTCCAACCTCACGGCTCCGCTGGCTATCATAGCACTGGACAATGACATAGAAGAGGTAAGTTGTTATAAAAAGAGTCAGGGCATTTTCATGATCAATGCTGCTTCACTCCTGTCTTGGGAATGCAAATATGCATAAAATCACAGATGGTTTCAGTCTCTCCATATGTTTTATATTGTAGCTGCTGCCAGGGGCCACACCAGTAGGTACCAGAGTGATGTGATGTGTTCCCTTTTTCCTTTTCTTTTCTATCCTTTTCTTTTTTCCCAACTTTATTTTGCTTTTTTTTATTTCATATGGAATATTTCCATGTGTCACTTTATATGTTTATTTTAGGACTGTCAAGAGATTTAAAATTTTTAATATGGCTTAACATAGCTTGCCTGTAGCTCAACCAGTAGTGTGTGGTGCTAGCAACGCCAAGGTCATGGGTTCGATTCCCAGGGAAAGCAAGAACTAACAATAATGTAAAATGTGTACCTTGAATGCAATGTAAGTTCATCCCAATATGTAAATTATGTAATCATTTACTCACCCTTAAATGGTTAGTTCACCCAAAAATGAAATTGATGTCATTAATGACTCACCCTAATGTCGTTCCACACCCATAAGACCTCCGTTCATCATCGGAACACAGTTTAAGATATTTTATATTTTAATCCCAGAGCATATGCAGTCAATGCCCACTTCACTGTCCATGTCCAGAAAGCTAATAAAAACATCATCAAAGTAGTCCATATGTGACATCAGATGGTTGATTAGAATCTCTTGAAGCATCGAAAATACATTTTGGTCCAAAAATATCAAAAACTATGATTTTATTCAGCATTGTCTTCTCTTCCGTGTTTCTCCAAAAAGATTCAAACGGTGTGAATCGATAAATGATTCGGGTCGCCAATGTCACGTGATTTCAGCAGTTCGGAACGCGTTAAACCTCCAAACTGCTGACATCACGTGACATTGGCGACTCGAAGCATTGATCGATTCACTGATTCATTAACCGTTTGAATCTTTTCATAGTTTTTTGATATTTTTGGACCAAAATGTATTTTCGATGCTTCAAGAGATTCTAATCAACCAACTGATGTCACATATGGACTACTTTGATGATGTTTTTATTCCCTTTCTGGACATGGACAGTGAAGTGGGCATTGACTGCATTATGCTCTGGGACTAAAATCTAAAATATCTTAAACTGTTCTGAAGATGAGCGGAGGTCTTATGGGTGTGGAATGACATTAGGGTGAGTCATTAATGACATCAGTTTCATATGGAACATAAAAGAAAATAATTTGGCAAATAATAATAATTATTATTATTTTAACTTATTTCGTACAATGATAACCAAAACAGTATGTTCCAGCATTCTTCAAAATATATATTTTTTATATTCCGCAAAATAAAGAAAGTCATAGAGGTTTAAAACTACAGGAGGGTGCATAAATGATGACACAATTTTTTAACAAATTATCCCTTTAAAATTTTTTTATTAATATGAAAATATAAAATTGGGTGCTTCTTAATTTAAAAGTCTGCATAAAAGGCTGCATATCTCGCCCTCCACATCGTCAAGTTCTGCCGAGGTCCGTCTTTATTTGAATCTATTTTGTTTGGTGTTTTTCAATCAGCTCATTTTGAAGATGTATTTAGTGTATCCTTTGCGACCTTCAATTACTCAAAATCCTTTGCAAACATTCCACAAATAATGTTTTCTAAAAGGAAGGCATACATGTTATCTTTTGTTTTGGTGTAAATGAATCACTTAACACTAAACTGTTATTCTATTAACTATTCTTTTACTTTTTATTCATTTTTTGTTATGTTTCCACCATTGTTGCACTTTAAGATTCTTCAGAATGAAAAGTGCATTATAAATAAATATATCTATTATTATTATTATTAAACTGCCAATAATGTTAGCCCCTGTTGATATAGAATAGAAAGGCAGTTTATATAAAGATTTTTAATACAAAGTATTTTTCCAAAATTAAGTATTAGTAGTATTTTCATGCTGCGACTGTGGGGTGGGAACATGTATTATGTAGCCATGTGAACTTATTAGACCATCTCATTCTGAGAAAGACTTTAACCTTACAAGCCTTGAAAGACTGGACTAGGAATGACGCAGCCTTAAGATGCAGCCTTATGTTTCAGAAGCACCCCCTTTTTTTATTTTTTTTATTAAATAAAATAAGAAACATAAACTGCGGTAAATGTTTTAATGAGCAAGTCATTGAGGCAGTATTTCTTTTAATTAGTTCAAATGGCTGATTCATTCAGGAATGAAATAAATGGCTTTCATAATAAATTAAACCATTCAATCATTGGTTCACCTGAATGATTAGTTTAAAATGTGGATACATTCAGAAACAATCGATGTGTGTTGCTTGTAGACACACAACAGTTCTACTGTGGCTTTATAGGTAGTGTATGTATGTCATATTTTATGCATACTGTATGTATAAAATGTTTGTTGGCAAAATTAAGCAAAAGCAGACGATATTGTCTAAAATATAACATAATATTCACTTCTTAATTATTTAAGGTTTGTTTGGGATAAAAAAGCACTTTTGGATAATATTCAGACCCCCCTAAATTGTTCAATCTTTTTTATATTTCAGCCATTTGCTACAATCATTTAAGTTAATTTTTTTCTCTTTAATGTACACACACATCATCCCATATTGACATAATATTTGAATTGTTGAAAATTGTTGACATTTTTGCAGATTTATTAAAAAAGGAAAACTGAAATATCATATGGTCATAAGTATTCAGACCCTTTGCTGTGACAGTCATATAGTTAACTCAGGTGCTGTTCATTTCTTTTGATCATCCTTGAGATTATTCTACACCATCTTTTGAGTCCAGCTTTGTTTGATTATAGAGTTTGGACTTGATTAGGAAAGCCACACACCTGTCTATATAAGACCTTACAACTCACAGTGCATGTCAGAGCAAATGAGAATCATGAGGTCAAAGGAACTGCCTGAAGAGCTCAGAGACAGAATTTTGGCAATGGCACAGATCTGGCTAAGGTTACCAAAAAAAGGTCTGCTGTACTTAAGGTTCCTGAGAGCACAGTGGCCTCCATGATCCTTAAATGGAAGACGTTTGGGACAACTAAAACCCTTTCTATAGAGCTGGTCGCTTGGGAAAACTGAGCTTTTGGGAGAGAAGAGCCTTGGTGAGAGAGGTAAAGAAAAACCCAAAGATCACTGTGGCTGAGCTCCAGAGATGCAGTCGGGAGATGGGAGAAAGTTGTAGAAAGTCAACCATCACTGCAGCCCTCCACCAGTCGGGGCTTTATGGCAGAGTGGCCCGACAGAAGCCTCTCCTCAGTTCAAGACACATGAAAGCCTGCATGGAGTTTGCTAAAAAAAAAACACCTGAAGGACTACAAGATGGTGAGAAATAAGATTCTCTGGTCTGATGAGACCAAGATAGAACTTTTTGGCCTTAATTCTTAGCAGTATGTGTGGAGAAAATATCACCTGTCCTATACAGTCAAAACAGTGAAGCATGGTGGTGGCAGCATCATGCTGTGGGGGTGTTTTTCAGCTGCAGGGATAGGGCGACTGGTTGCAATCGAGGGAAAAATGAATGCGGCCAAGTACAGGGATATCCTAACTGAAAACCTTCTCCAGATTACTCAAGACCTCAGACTGGGCTGAAGGTTCACCTTTCAACAAGACAATGACCCTGAGAAGGAAAGGAAATGCAGAGGATCCCCAAATACAGGTGTGAAAAACTTGTTGTATCTTTCCCAAAGAGACTCATCGCTGTATTCAAAGGATGCTTCTACTAAATACTGAGCAAAGGGTCTGAATACTTAGGACCATGTGATATTTAAGTTTTTCTTTTTTAATAAATCTGCAAAAACATCAATAATTCTGTGTTTTTCTGTCAATATGGGGTGCTGTGTGTACATTAATGAGAAAAAAATAAATAACTTAAATTATTTTAGCAAATCGCTGCAATGTAACAAAGTGAAAAATATAAGGGGGTCTGAATACTTCCCATACCCACTGTAAATATAATATCTAAAGTCAATAATGCAGTATTTTTATTGTTATTTAAAGAGTCCATTATTAACTATGTGCCACAAAACTCACTAATAATCTGCACATTACAGTCCCTCCAGAAAAACTTGTTTATGTGATCGCATAATTCAATGCATAATCAGCCAATGTCTGCATATATATGCGGGAGAAGCATTGCAAAAAAAAAATACGGCACACTTTCACCGCATAAATTGCTGATTTCTGCGTGCAAATTTCACGATGACTGCATTTTCGTTGCAAAAAAAGTCACATTTATATTTAAAATAAGGTTGAAAAATTTTACTTTACACAAGAGCAGTCATTTCCCTCTATTGCCATGGGAACGTTTTGACGTGATTACGGTGGCGAATAATTGGCCAGTGTTAGAGGCTTACACAGTTATAGTTTTCATTTTCATTGTATTTATACATTTTTAGAGGAGCTGTAGCATATTCCTTTTGTAAGCTACAGAATTAGTTTGATTCTAAGTTTGAGCCATGTGTTTAAGGTTTGAAATAAAAGATGAGAACTTAAATTTTCCCAGCACTTTCTGTGATGTAATATGCTTGCTTATCATAGGAAGTAATAAGAAATTATTTTTTTACATTAAGGTATTAGCATAGTGAGAACAGGGTATTGGGTATTATCAATTTGTGGAAAGGAGTTCAGTTAGGAAGTAAAAATTTGTAGAATAGGTACAACCATTTTGGACCATGAGCAAGGCACTGCGACCGTCGTTAAACTAGCAAAAGGGGATTTGTCCACGTGCTTCAGACCGCTTAGATCTTTAAAATATGGACTCTTGTATTCATATTTTATACATTTTAATGACCTAACCATTGTGAGTGGCTGTATAAAATGTGCATGTGCTTAATTCTTCTCACTATATTACATTAGATTATTACATTACATTTGACATTTGATAACTTTTGAATCCTCTGAACTTTCAAACAAACTATTGAGTCTGTTCTATTTCTGAAGAGGTTCTTGCATGTCAGAGTGAAGGAGGTGGTTGAGTGACACTTAAACGTTTTTATGCAATATCAGTGCTGCGTGACTGCATGAGGCTTGTTTTTAATCTGTAATATTGCTGAATTCAACTCTCATCTTTGTTTTATGAAGACAAAAGATCCTCAGTTAAAGATCACACTGAATGACTACACCTCCATCTTCACCATCACGTCTTCTGGCATCATACGTTACCTCACCCTGCTGAAACCAGTGGACCGAGAGATACAGACGAATTACACTTTAACGGTAGGAGACTGTACACACATTTACTTGTCTAAATGAAAACCTCCCATTGGCTTTGTTTGTTTTTATTTCAACTAATTATAATTCATACTAGACGAACCCAACATATTGCGTTACATCACAAAATCAAAAGGAAAAAGAGGTAACTGAATTTTGTATAAAGAAAATAAAACCAGTTATTTGTTTTGACAATGAAGGACATTTTCTCTCTCAAATTCTTAATTCAAATTATTCTCAGTGGGTATTCTTATTTCTGTCATTGTAGACATATGTATTCTGACACATAGACATTCTGTCATATGTATATTGGAGTACAGTATTTTTTATAATTTAATTAATAATTTGTATGAATAAAAACGGCTTTATGAGACCCTGTCACTAATGTTATTTCTCTCATTGAAAATGAATCTGTCCTCTTGAGATTATTTACTGATCTTCTTACATTGTGTGTGTCACAATCTGCCCTGTGGTGTTCTGGCATGAGGAGCATCTGAATTATTAACAACAGGGAATGCTCCTACTTTAAGATTAATATTTCTGTCTTGAACATCAAGGCCCAGCATGACATCTCTTCGCTGTGATGAACAAAACAATCTGATTGAAAAGATGCTGTTTGTTCAGTATGTGAAGTGTCTCTTCAGGACTCTGTCCATCGATCTAATCTATTGATCTGAGATTTGGGCTCAAGTGTCTTTGATCTTTCTAGAATCCCTGATCTCCAAGAAGCTGTTAAAAAGATAGCTGGATCACAGGAGGACCATTTGAGCCCTGTGTTTTGATCGTTGTTTAATCTGAGAGGTGGTGTTTGTTTCATGGGCCATTCACTGCAATAGCATGTTGCGATAGATTGGATAAGGGTGTGTCCCATTTATGGCTAAACAATGGATGATATGAGATGTTGGCAAGATGATAAAGTCTCAGTATGCAATTTTGCAATAGTTTTATTTCAGGGTATTTATTTATGTATTAAATAAATGTGACCTACGTGAAGCTAATTGAGCAAACTCTGAGTTTCAGAGATGGTTTACACTCGACATAACCAAACAAATCTAAGCCGGTTTTGATCAGATTCAACAGGTTCACATTGGTCACTATAAACATACTTTTATAATTAACTCTAGAAAATTTGCACCTGAAAAACTGACTTCTGCAGCGAAAAAAGCCAATGACACGGAACATGGAGTGTGTTAGTTTGGGTCTATTCTTGCGAGAGAAAGATGGCACAATTCACTTATATGCTGAAGAGTAAAAATCATAAATTCTATTTACAAGACAAGAAAAAAAAACTAACAGCTGCTGGCAGCGATGTTTGAAAAGGCAGCTGAAAGAAATATACATGTATGCATTGACATTGTAAAAGCTTTATATACAGGTGCTGCTCACATAATTAGAATATCATCAAAAACTTTATTTATTTCTCCATTATTTATTAATTCCATTCAAAAAGTGAAACTTGTATATTATATTCATTCATTCATCACACAGACTGATATATTTCAAAAGTTTTTTTTTTTTTTTTTTTTTTGATGATTATAACTGACAACTAAGGAAAATCCCATATTCAATATCTCAGAAAATTAGAATATTGCTTGAGTTGAGAACAATACAAATAATTAATTTTTAGAAATCTTGGCCAACTGAAAATTATGAACATTAAAGTATGAGCATGCACAGCACTTTATGCTTTTGTTGGGGCTCCTTTTGCCTGAATTATTGCAGCAATGTGGCATGGCATGGAGTCGATCAGTCTGTGGCACAGCTCAGGTGTTATGAGAGCCCAGGTTGCTCTGATAGTGGCCTTCAGCTCTTCTGCATTGTTGGGTCTGGCATATCACATGTTTCTTTTCACAATACTCCATAGGGGTGGCAGTGGCTCAGTGGCTCATGTAGATTGTCTACAAACCGAAAGGTTGGTGGTTCAATCCCCGGTTCCACCTGACCAAGAGTCGACGTGTCCATGAACAAGACACCTAACCCCAGCTGCTCCCGACGAGCTGGATGGTGCCTTACATGGCTGACATGGCCGTCGGTGAATGTGAGGCAAAATGTAAAGCGCTTTGGATGGCCTTTGGATGGTCTGTTAAAAGCGCTATGTAAATGAGGTCCATTTACGCCCCAAACCATTACTGACTATGGAAACTTTACATTGGGCTTCAAGCAACATGGATTGTGTGTCTCTTGTCTCTTCATCCAGACTCTGGGACCCTGATTTCCAAAGGAAATGCAAAATTTACTTCCATCAGGGAACAGAACTTTGGCCCACTCAGCAGTCCTTTTTGTCTTTAGGCAAGGCGACACGCTCGACACACTGACTCCAGCTACAGTCCAATCTTTGTGAATCTCCCCCACATTTTTGATTGGGTTTTGTTTCACAGTCCTCTCTAGTGTGTGGTTATCCCTATTGCTTGTACACTTTTTCCTACCACTTCTTTTCATTCCCTTTTTTCTCTCTATTAATGTGCTTGGACACAGAGCTCTGTGAACAGCCAGCTCTTTCGCAATGACCTTTTGTGTCTTGCCCTCCTTGTGCAAGTTGTCAGTGGTCATCTTTTGTGGCCTTCCCCATGATTGTGTAGCCTACATAACTAGACTGATAGACCATTTAAAGGCCTTTGCAGGTGTTTTAAGTTAATTAGCTGTTGGAGTATGGCACCAGGTGTCTTCAATATTGAACCTTTTCACAATATTGCAATTTTCTGATATAGTACATTTGGGAATATATATATATATATATATATATATATATATATATATATATATATATATATATATATATATATATATATATATATATATATATACACAGGTGCTTCTAAAAAAATTAGCATTTTGTGATAGTTCATTATTTTCCATAATGTAATGCTAAAAATTAAACTTTGATATATTTTAGATTCATTGCACATCAACAGAAATATTTTTTAATTTCCCCTCATCCTCTGATCTTCCCTCTCTCATTCAGCACTGCCTGGAAAGAAAATTCGAAACTTAAATCTCTTTAATGTCTTGGTTGTTTCTTCTCAAGAGCAAAGATGGAGAGTGAATGGACACTGATGCTTTTCAGCAATCTCACATGTTTCTCCTAGTTCTAATAAAAGTGAGACAATACTTAGCTCCTGAGCTAAGAAAGAGCAACTTTTGAGGAAGAGTTTTCAAAACATCCAGTATACGGCAGTCCTTTGGGCGAAAATGCCTTGTTGATGCTAGAGGTCAGAGGAGAATGGGCTGACTGATTCAAGGTATTAGAAGAGCAACTTTGACTGAAATAACCACTAGTTACAACTGAGGTATGCAGCAAAGCATTTGTGAAGCCACAACATGCACAACCTTGTGGTGGATGGGCAACAGCAGCAGAAGACCCCACCGGGCACCACTCATCTCCATTACAAATAGGAAAAAGAGGCTACAATTTGCACAAGCTCACCAAAATCGGACAGTTGAATTAACAGAATGAGAACATGGATCCATCATGCCTTGTTACCACTGTGCAGGCTGGTGGTGGTGTAATGGTGTGGGGGATGTTTTCTTGGCACACTTTTGGCCCCTTAGTGCCAATTGGCCATCGTTTAAATGCCACGGCCTACCTGATCATTGTTTCTGACCATGTCCATCCCTTTATGACCACCATGTACCCATCCTCTGATGGCTACTTCCAGCAGGAAAATGCACCATGTCACAAAGCTCAAATCATTTCAAATTGGTTTCTTGAACATGACAATGAGTTCACTGTACTAAATTGGCCCCCACAGTCACCAGATCTGAACCCAATAGAGAATCTCTGGGTGGAACTGGAGCTTCATGCCCTGGATGTGCATCTCACAAATCTCCACCAACTGCAAGATGCTATCCTATCAATATGGGCCAACATTTCTAAAGAATGCTTTCAGCACTTTGAATTAATGCAACATAGAATTAAGGCAGTTCTGAAGGCAAAAGGGGGTCAAACACAGTATTAGTATGGTGTTCCTAATAATCCTTTAGGTGAGTTTACCTACATAATTCATGTAAAATAAATAATCAGCAGCCAAAGCCAAAGATAATATGGTAAGACCTTCGTCTTCAAATGCTTTCACTATGAATTGCTTTAATTCTGAGCAAGAGATAAAAAGGGAGTGGTTTTATACGCTTGTCAAAGCTAATTGGTCAAGTTTTGTTTTGCGATTTCTTACCCCAAATAAAACCTGTTCCGGAGCTGTCAGGGTTCTAACCTGGCAGCTCTGTCTGTTTTGTCTTTGTTTAATGTTTCTATGTTTGTGTTGTGTCTTAGTGCATGGATCTGTCTCTCTTTGTGTTTGTCATGTGTTCCTCCTGTCCTCCCTCCTTGTTTGCCGTTACCACACCCCCTTGTTTAGTCTGGTCTAGTCCTCGTTTCACTAATTGTGCTCACCTGTTCCTCATGTGCTCTGGTCCCTTTATATTGTGCTACCTTCCCTCATGTCTTTGCTGGTTCGTTGTGTATGTTTGTGAGCGTTTGCTTGTGCGTACATGTCTCTAGCTCCTTGTCTAGCTTAGTCTAGCCTTTTCTAGTTTTAGTGTCTCCTGTTTTTCTAGCTTTGCATTTATTTTCAGTTTTTTCTTTGTTCCTGAGTTTTTGAGTCTAGTGTAGTTTCTGTCTTTATTTTGCTCATTTTCTCCAGGTTTTATTTTGGCATTTCTCTTTAGCCTTATTGTTTAGTTTTCTTGGTTTTGATAGCTTACATTTTTATTTTTCCTGTTTTCCACTTTTATTTCTCAGTTAGTCTTTTTATAGAGATTGGTTTTGTTTTATTTTTCCTTGTTTTCTAGCTCCAGTTATTATTTTAGTTTTTTGTTTAATCTAGTCATAGTTCTTAGTTTGTCTGTTGTTTCTTGTTGTCTTGTCTAGTGTCTTGTGTGTGTGTGTGTCCTGTGTTTTCTGTCCTAAGTTTTTCCCTGGCCGCTGTCTCCACTGCCTCTCAGCCAAGAAGGGAGCTGATTCTGTGAGACCCTCAAGCCCTTGGTTCCTGCCTGGATTGGTCCACCATCGCCCAGCCTGGTGTTGCCTCACAAGCTGTCGTCTAGTTCATTGGCTCCCTGGACTGGTCTCAGTGGTCATCCTCCCCTACCTGTCGTCGTGGTGTCTGTCCCCTGCCCTGGTGTTTGGACTGTCACTCATCCACTACCCTCTTGTGTCTTGTTGTTCTGTCTTATTAATAAACTGTCCTTGTTGATTCACTCTGCATCTGGGTCCTCCACTTCCTGATCCTTGACAGAACGAACCAGCCAAGATCGGACCCAGCAGAATGAGCTTCAAGATCCGTCCCCCTACCAAGGCTCAAGAGCGACTGTCCCGTCAGCAAGGTCTAGCAGCACTTCGCCAGGGGGGTCTAGATGAGAGGGCCTTTGCCCAGAAGTTCTGGACTATGGCTAGGGGTCTAGAATATCAGGATGCAGCCCTCAAAGACATCTTTAACCTCTGCTTGGACGACCCCTTGCCACAGTCAGAGATGGAGGGGCTGAGATACTTGGGGTATTGGGAATTCACCAACTATATACATCTTCGCAGGCAGTGGGCAGCACTGACACGTCCTGAATTCTTTTGTAATGACAAATTACCTATCTCAACCTCATCAAGTCCAGTTCTAGGCTCTTTACCATCTTCAAAGAAGAGGCGGAGGAGAGCGAGTCGGTCTGCTGTATCTGTCTCCGAGTCAATCTCAGTCGTTCCTAAGCCAGCTCCTACTATTTCATGGTCCCCTCCCGTCAGTCCAGAGCCAGTCGAGCCCGCACCTGTCAGTCCAGAGCCAGTCGAGCCCGCACCTGTCAGTCCGGAGCCAGTCGAGCCCGCACCTGTCAGTCCGGAGCCAGTCGAGCCCGCACCTGTCAGTCCGGAGCCAGTCGAGCCCGCACCTGTCAGTCCGGAGCCAGTCGAGCCCGCACCTGTCAGTCCGGAGCCAGTCGAGCCCGCACCTGTCAGTCCGGAGCCAGTCGAGCCCGCACCTGTCAGGCCGGAGCCAGTCGACTACAAATTGTCATGCCCTCGAAAGCGGAAGAAGAGGAGAGCCCATGCCTGCAAGTCAGCTGCCATTCTAGATGCCCCTCATCTGTTGGTCCAGGAGGGCCAGAATCAAGCGGCTCCAGCCCCTGAGCGCAGTCCAGTGTCGGCTCCAGCCCCTGAGCGCAGTCCAGTGTCGGCTCCAGCCCGAGAGCGCAGTCCAGTGTCGGCTCCAGCCCGAGAGCGCAGTCCAGTGTCGGCTCCAGCCCGAGAGCGCAGTCCAGTGTCGGCTCCAGCCCGAGAGCGCAGTCCAGTGTCGGCTCCAGCCCGAGAGCGCAGTCCAGTGTCGGCTCCAGCCCGAGAGCGCAGTCCAGTGTCGGCTCCAGCCCGAGAGCGCAGTCCAGTGTCGGCTCCAGCCCGAGAGCGCAGTCCAGTGTCGGCTCCAGCCCGAGAGCGCAGTCCAGTGTCGGCTCCAGCCCGAGAGCGCAGTCCAGTGTCGGCTCCAGCCCGAGAGCGCAGTCCAGTGTCGGCTCCAGCCCGAGAGCGCAGTCCAGTGTCGGCTCCAGCCCGAGAGCGCAGTCCAGTGTCGGCTCCAGCCCGAGAGCGCAGTCCAGTGTCGGCTCCAGCCCGAGAGCGCAGTCCAGTGTCGGCTCCAGCCCGAGAGCGCAGTCCAGTGTCGGCTCCAGCCCGAGAGCGCAGTCCAGTGTCGGCTCCAGCCCGAGAGCGCAGTCCAGTGTCGGCTCCAGCCCGAGAGCGCAGTCCAGTGTCGGCTCCAGCCCGAGAGCGCAGTCCAGTGTCGGCTCCAGCCCGAGAGCGCAGTCCAGTGTCGGCTCCAGCCCGAGAGCGCAGTCCAGTGTCGGCTCCAGCCCGAGAGCGCAGTCCAGTGTCGGCTCCAGCCCGAGAGCGCAGTCCAGTGTCGGCTCCAGCCCCAGAGCGCAGTCCCGTGTCGGCTCCAGCCCCAGAGCGGAGTCCAGTGGCTCCATCTCCTGTTCCTAACCCAGTGAGGGCTTCACCTTCTGTCCCAGGGCACACTTCAAGGCTGGCCGTCCCAAGAGCCCGCTTCAGAGGAGGCCGTCCCAGAGCCCGCTTCAGAGGAGGCCGTCCCAGAGCCCGCTTCAGAGGAGGCCGTCCCAGAGCCCGCTTCAGAGGAGGCCGTCCCAGAGCCCGCTTCAGAGGAGGCCGTCCCAGAGCCCGCTTCAGAGGAGGCCGGCCCAGAGCCCGCTTCAGAGGAGGCCTTCCAGAGCCCACCAGTCAAGCCCAGGAGGGTGCCCCCGAGTCAGTCCCTGAGCCCGCCAGTCAAGCCCAGGAGGGCGCCCCCGAGTCAGTCCCTGAGCACGCCAGTCAAGCCCAGGAGGGCGCTCCCGAGTCAGTCCCTGAGCACGCCAATGCAGCCCAGGAGGGCGCTCCCGAGTCAGTCTCTGAGCCCGCCAGTCAAGCACAGGAGGGCGCTCCCGAGTCAGTCCCTGAGCAGGCCAGTGCAGCCCAGGAGGAGGCCCCAGAGTCAAGTTCAGTATCTGTCCCTGAAGTCATGTCCAGTCAGAGGTCCCCACCATTGAAGAGGCCCCATGCCTTTGGTCGGGTGCCTAATACCCCTCCCATCCCACCCTCCCTGTTTCCTGGTCCTTGTGGGTTCCCTAGGTCGGCACCCCCTTGGTCAGCCCCTAACCACTCCCCTAGATTACTTTCCTCCCCAGTTCTGCCTCCCATGTTTCCTGTCTGCCCTGGTACTCCTAGTTTTGTTCCCCGCCCACCCTCCCAAGTGTTACCGCCTTTGTTTCCCTTGCCTAGTTTGGACGCCAGGGGGCATCCATTGGGGGGAGGGTACTGTCAGGGTTCTAACCTGGCAGCTCTGTCTGTTTTGTCTTTGTTTAATGTTTCTATGTTTGTGTTGTGTCTTAGTGCATGGATCTGTCTCTCTTTGTGTTTGTCATGTGTTCCTCCTGTCCTCCCTCCTTGTTTGCCGTTACCACACCCCCTTGTTTAGTCTGGTCTAGTCCTCGTTTCACTAATTGTGCTCACCTGTTCCTCATGTGCTCTGGTCCCTTTATATTGTGCTACCTTCCCTCATGTCTTTGCTGGTTCGTTGTGTATGTTTGTGAGCGTTTGCTTGTGCGTACATGTCTCTAGCTCCTTGTCTAGCTTAGTCTAGCCTTTTCTAGTTTTAGTGTCTCCTGTTTTTCTAGCTTTGCATTTATTTTCAGTTTTTTCTTTGTTCCTGAGTTTGAGTCTAGTGTAGTTTCTGTCTTTATTTTGCTCATTTTCTCCAGGTTTTATTTTGGCATTTCTCTTTAGCCTTATTGTTTAGTTTTCTTGGTTTTGATAGCTTACATTTTTATTTTTCCTGTTTTCCACTTTTATTTCTCAGTTAGTCTTTTTATAGAGATTGGTTTTGTTTTATTTTTCCTTGTTTTCTAGCTCCAGTTATTATTTTAGTTTTTTGTTTAATCTAGTCATAGTTCTTAGTTTGTCTGTTGTTTCTTGTTGTCTTGTCTAGTGTCTTGTGTGTGTGTGTCCTGTGTTTTCTGTCCTAAGTTTTTCCCTGGCCGCTGTCTCCACTGCCTCTCAGCCAAGAAGGGAGCTGATTCTGTGAGACCCTCAAGCCCTTGGTTCCTGCCTGGATTGGTCCACCATCGCCCAGCCTGGTGTTGCCTCACAAGCTGTCGTCTAGTTCATTGGCTCCCTGGACTGGTCTCAGTGGTCATCCTCCCCTACCTGTCGTCGTGGTGTCTGTCCCCTGCCCTGGTGTTTGGACTGTCACTCATCCACTACCCTCTTGTGTCTTGTTGTTCTGTCTTATTAATAAACTGTCCTTGTTGATTCACTCTGCATCTGGGTCCTCCACTTCCTGATCCTTGACAGGAGCAGGTCGATTAGCCGCGTATATTACATTTCCATAGCGATGAACATTGCTAAAAACCAATGCATCTTCTTAGGAGACAAATACAGAGATTGCTTAAACTAAACTCAAACTAATGTGGCTGAAACGGGCTTTGTTAAATAGGTCACTGACTTTGGCCAATCATAGTTTATAATTTCGGGGTGGCCAATCAGATTTAGCTCTCTTGGACACACCTCTTCTCAATTGGAGATTTTGATGATTTAGATCCTGATAATCAGCGTTAATCCGTTTGAAAGGCTTAACAAAAGTCTGCTTATCAGCACAAAACAGAGACCCAATCACATTAATAAGTTGTTTTTTTTTGTTTGTTTTTTATAAAGAACAAACAGCTGAAACAAGCACATAGAAGGAAATAATCTAAATAGCCCTGCAGAGAGACCAACATAACCAAAGTCTACTTCCCAGCAGTGCTATTTTACAGATAAAGTTAATTAAAACATTTTTGGTAACACTTTACAATAAGGTATTATTAGTTAATGTATTAACTAACATAAATTATTTAGCAGTTCATTTGTTACTGTTTTTGTTGTCTTTTTTAACATTAGTTAATAAAAATACAGATGTTCATGGTTTGTTCATGTTAGTTCACAGTGCATTAACTAATGCTAACAAGATTTGAATAATGTATTAGTAAATGTTACAAATTAACATTAACAAAGATTAATAAACGCTTTATAAGTGCAGTTCATTATTAATTCACGCTAACTAATGTAGTTAACTAATGTTAACTAATTAACCTTAATGTAACGTGTTACCTAATTTTTTGGGGGAGTACACATTTTTCATGCAGCGTGTTCTTTTTGTCTGTGAGTGGTCACATCATTCACATGCGGCCTGTCTCAGGGGTTTGGCTGGACAGTTGATCCTCTGACAGGCCAAAGTTTTAATTCCCATCACGATTCTCCTGCCTCCCTTTTACTGACAAACACCTTTTCCCCTTCCCCTCGTCCTCTGATCTTCCCTCTCTCATTCAGCACTGTCTGGAAAGAAAAATCGAAACTTAAATCTCTTTAATGTCTCGGTTGTTTCTTCTCAAGAGCAAAGATGGAGAGTGAATGGACACTGATGCTTTTCAGCAATCTCACATGTTTCTCCTAGTTCTAATAAAAGTGAGACATTACTTAGCTCCTGAGCTAAGAAAGAGCAACTTTTGAGGAAGAGTTTTCCTCTAGTGAATTTTAATATGTGGATTTTTTCTCAGTGCATGGTTTTAACCTTGTTTTTTGTTTATTTAGTTTAATACTTTCATTGTCTATTCAATAATTCAAAATCCATTAGGGCCATGTAAACAGAGGGGAAGGGAAGCTGGGTACAAATGCTCACTAAATGACAGAACGAGGGCTGCGATTTTTTTGAGGCATATGCTGAAGTTCTTCTCACTATCTGAGTTTTGTGGTGGAAGTTATTGCAAGGGAAATTTGAAGTTTTTGATCACTGAGAGATCTGATGACATGATCTTTCATGCTGTCATGCACTTGAACTTTATTCCGTCTCTTCGATTTCTCTTTATTCTTGTACAATAATATCCCTTTTGATTGTGCTTGATTGAATATGTGCAGCTCTGAGACTACTAATCTGAAGTACTCTCACATCATTTTCAAAGGGGTTTTGGAACAGATGGACAGCTGAAGAGTTTATTGTGGAGCTGAACTTGCCAGGGTTATTACAGTTAACTAAAACTAAAACCATAAAAAATAAAAAATAAAACGTTGAAAATAAACACTAACTGAAAAAATAAATAAATTAATAATATATAAGAAAACTATATATATATATATATATATATATATATATATAAAAAAAATAATCTTATTCTGCATGACCTATATATATATATATATATATATATATATATATATATATATATATATATATATATATATATATATATATATATATATATATAATATATATAGGTCATGCAGAATAAGAGGTTTTTTTTTTTCTAATACTGTGTGTCATTACCTGGATGATTCATTTGTTTTCTGATGGTTGTTGGTGATTGTTTGCCCTGAGCAGTTAAATATTCTGCCCAGTGTTCTTAAGAAAAATCCTTCACGTCCTAAAGATTCTTCAGTTTTCCAGCATCTTTTGCTTATTTAAACCCTTTCTGTCAGTGACTAGATGGTTTTGAGATCCATCTTTTCACTGAGGACAATTGAGGAACTCAAACACAGCTATTAAAAAAGGTTCAAACATTTACTGACGCTCCAGAAGGAAATATGATGCATTAATAGCCCGGGGGTAAAAACTTTTAAACAGAATGAAGATGTCAACATTTTTCTAATTTTGTTTAAATATTAGTACTTCCCTTTAGAAGCAACAGAAGACACTTACATATTTCCCGGTAGCAAATGAATTTACATTGTACTTTTTTCATCCCCTGATGAATTCATCATGTTTCCTTCTGAAGCATCATTGAATGTTTCAACCTTTTTTAATAGTTGTATATGGCTACCTCAGTTGACCTTAATGTTAAAAGATCTCAAAATAGTCGCTGATAGAAGGAGGCTCAAATATGCAAAGATGCTGAAAAATGAAATAATTTGTAGGACCTCAAGATACTCATGAACAACCATCACAAAAAAACAAAAACATTGTAGATCATCCAGTTTTAAGAATAATAATAATACTATTTTTTTCCTTTTATATTGCGCTTTTCTAGGCAATTTTTTTTTATTATTACCTGGATTAACTGTCCAATTACTGATAAACTGTCCAATTATTGTTTCATAAACTTTTGAACAGGGTCAATTCAGTCTTGTGGACTATATATAAACATATTTTATGTAAAATATCTTATTCAGGACAGTAATTAAATCTACTACTGTTATTCCAAAACAAAAGTCCTCAATACCCCTTGCTTGAACTGAACATGCATAACTAAGCTATATTAGATGGGAATGCAGCTGAAAGATCTCCAAGCTTCAGCAGCCAAACACTCTTTAAGGTTAAACCCATAAGTGGTCAGTAACGGCAAGCATCTAACAACGTCACACTTGAACGTCAACCTCCCTAGGGTTAATGCAAGTCCAACTGCATACAGGCCAAACTTCTCTGGAGATCCTGCTGACCTGGAGCTGTTCTCCAACACAGTGTTTACGTATGCAAAGCTCTCCACTCCTGCTCAAACTGAGGAACCGCTGGGCTTTGATCCACATTTACTGCCACGAATCTCTGGGGAAAAGCTCATGGAAATGCAAGGCGAGGAACAACGGAATAACCTACGGCTGCTAGCTCAGCACTTTGAGTGCCTTTGAAAGGAGCACAGTGGGAGACTCTGGACAAATGTTTGCTGTGGCAGTTTTAGCCGATAACATTTGTAAGCTGTCCCAAAATACTGAGAATTTGTTGTATGAAGTGCACGCATGCTGTGGCACGCCAGATAGAGATGGAATCAAATCAGCAGGTCCATATAAAAGCAATACAGCAAAAAAAAAAAAAAAAAAAAAAAAAAAAAAAAAAATATATATATATATATATATATATAATAAGAAATCTTGCATGGTTTTCATTAATATTGCAAAAGAGAATTTGTTGTATGAAGTGCTCACATGCTGTTATATGTCAGAAAAAGATTTTTTTTTTTAAATCAGCAGGTCTATATAAAAGCAACACATAGGGAAAAAGAAAATATTAAAAAAAAAAAAACTTTTCTTGGCTTTAATAAAATAAAATTGCATACATTAAATTATAGTTGTATAATGTATTGGAAATGTTAAATTATATTTTTTTGCATGATGATGAAAAATTACTATTGTTTATGTTGAAAGAGGTTTCTTATGCTCATCAAGCCTGCATTTACTTGACCAAAAATACAGAATAAAATGTCTCAGTTACGTATGTAACACTCGTTCCCTGAAGAAGGACTTACATCGGACTTAGACAGACGAATAGGTATCTGATCTCAGAGACCTATCTACTACGAGTATGTAAAAACGAGCCAATCGGAGTTTGGCATGTGATCCGCAAACTCCACGCTCTGCCCCGCAGCACGGGTATAAATAGGAAGTGGAATGGCAGATCAATGCTTTTTTCTGCTGAGGAGCCGACTTAGTGACTGGGCTCCTAGCGGAAGCACAGCACCTGGTGACGCGACATACATCTCCGTTCCCTTCTTCAGGGAACGAGGGTTACATACGTAACAGAGACGTTCCCTTTCAGTCAGTCACGTTCGACGTACGTCGTACGTCGTACTTAGACCGACAAACTGGGATCCCTATTGAAAACGCCAGGATGCTGGCCCTTCCAGCGTCCTGCTTGAGCGCACTGGACCGTCTAGTATGGTACGGAAGTCAGGGCTCCAAGCAGGGAGGTCAGTCACTGCTGTTTCTGCGAGACCCACTCAGTGAGACTACTGAACGCTGGGAAAGCATGCCCCGTCTCGGGAGAAGGTACGCTGCGGAGCCACGTCCTTCAGAGAAGGCCTGGTGGCGGAATACATATAAGGACTAAACTGGCAGGGTTGTGCAACATATGGCAGTCTCTGGGGTGGTTCCAACCTAATTGTAGAGGGGAAAGAACACGCCCAGAGACGACAGAGCAGGCTCTGTCAAGGGAAAGACACGGGGCTAACCGTTAGGGTAGCGAATACCGTGGACAATACACATATGAGGTTGCCTTGAGGGAACCGCTACATATGGGACCCAGCCCACAACTACGTTCCACAAGCATACGGTTGCAGGCCTAGCGTCAGATGGTGCGCAGCGTCTGACACTGTAGGGGTGATGGAGGAGCTTGACAGGGTTAACCGTTTTATCGGGGAACACAACTGGAGACAGTAGACGCATGCATTGCAAGCCGACACTTTGAACAGGCACTTAGCGCTACTGGCCACCAGGAGCGAGAATGCGGGAAGATACCGGCTCTACACGGAGGCTATAGAATCAAGCGAACGTGTTAGGTGTCGCCCAGCCTGCAGCTCTACAAATGTCTGTCAGCGAGGTGTCTTGAGCCAGCCCCTAGGAGGATGCTACACTCCTTGTGGAGTGTGCTCGCAACATGAACGGGCAAGGCACGTCGTGGGACTGGTAAGCCAAGACTATAGAATCCACTATCCAGTGGGCTAACCTCTGCTTGGAGACAGCCTTTCCCTTCTGCTGGCCTCTGTAACAGACGAAGAGTTGCTCTGAGGTCCAAAAGCTTTGAGTCCGGTCAATGTAAGCACGAAGAGCGCGGACCGGACACAACAAAGCCAGGGCTGGGTCTGCCTGCTCAGAAGGCAGCGCTTGCAGGTTCACTACCTGATCTCGAAAGGGAGTGGTATCCGTATCCGCACGTATCCGGGTTCTCAGGATAATGTGAGAGTTACCAGGCCCGAATTCTATAGGCACGTTTCGTTGACTAATAGTGCATGCAGGTTCCTACCCTCTTAATGGAAGCCAATGTGGTATATATATATATATTATATATATATATATATATATATATATATATATATATATATATATATATATTATATATATATATATATATTTTATATATATATATATATAAAAACAAAAAATCCTGAAAAAGTATCACAATTTATTAAAAAAATATATATTAAGAAGCACAACTACTTCCAACATTGATAATACATCTGCATATTAGAATGATTTATGAAGGATATGACTATTGGCTGATGAAAATTCTGCTTCTTATAATATAAATAATTTATATGTTGAAGTATAATAAAATAGAAAAACTTTATTTTAAATTGTAATAACGTTTCACTATATTACTGTTCCCTTTCAGTCGGTCACGTTCGACGTACGTTGGACTTAAAAAAACTATATATATATATTTTTTTTTTTTTTTTTTTTACTCTGCAAGGATGTTTGATTGTGGAGGGAGACACCCTTTGCTCCAACCCAGCTTTCCTTCAGCTTGTAGGAAGGAAAAGCACAGAACTGTTCGAACATCTTCAGGGGTCTTCTCCCTGATAAGTGCACCATTTAGTGAACAAGTTCCACTTAAAAATGAGGATGTATAGCACTGTTTGTGGCAGATAACCTAGAACCTCTTGGTTAGAACCACTAGTTCCAGGAACCGCAGCTCCAGTTGGGTCAATACTTGCGCAACTAACAAGACCTGCTCATCGAGTCTGTGCTACAGAGTCTTTGCTAGAAGGCTCACTAGGGGAAACGCATACTTGCGTAGGCATCTTGGCCAGCTGTGTTTCAGTGGATCTATGCCAAGGCTCCCCTTGGTCAGGGACTAAAACAACTGACAGTGTGACATGTCCAGGGCAGCAAACAGGTCTGATCAAATAAATGCAGCCTATTTCAAAAACATTACAAATAGTGATGACATAAATAACTGCAGAATTTGCCTAAATAAACTACTAACTGCATATTAATAATTAGTAAGGTATAAGGTAATTGTTAAGTTTAGGTATTGGGTAGGATTCAAAATGTAACATATGGCTATGCAGAATAAGGCATTAACATGTGCTTTATAAGTACTAATAAACAGTCAATATCCTAGTAATATGCGTGCTAATAAGCAACCAGTTAATAGTGAGAATTGAACCCTAAACTAAAGAGTTGTCATAATAATTATAATATGATAAAATTAATTGGTTGTTTGACTGACTGACTGACTGACTGACTGATCGATTGGTCAATTGATCGATTTATTGATTTATTGCTTGTTTGATTGATTGAGTGAGTGATTGATCGACTGATTGATCGATTGATTGATCGACTGATTGATCGATTGATTGATCGACTGATTTAACTATTTAATTGTTTGCTTTGTTTTAAAGCTGGTGGCATCTGATGGTGTTCAACAGAGCAGACCCGTGAAGGTGGACATCCTGGTCATCGATGCGAATGACAACACGCCCACCTTCACTGAGGTGTCCTACAATGTGGAGATCTTTACTAATATGCTACCTGGAGAGACCGTCCTGCAGGTGAGGACACAGGACACTTACACACATCAGTAAAGCTGAGAAATCTTCGCTTCGCTTATGAGGAGCCATTTATGAATCACTTATTCATAGTGGAGTGTTTGTTGAGAACTCGTAATGTGATTTGGAGTGTGAAATGAACTCGGCACAATATTTGTTTCATTAATAACTGAGGATTCTGGTCAAATTACTGAATGTGATTCAACAGTGTCTGAAATGTCAACGTCTTTTTTCTCCCTGATAAAATAAGTAGAAAATGCATTGAAAAATGAAGCCCAAACAGTCATTAAGCTAAATGACCATAAAAGAGAGCAGGCAATAAAGCAACCTTTTAAGAGGAACACGATTATATGAACTGCAGCTAATGAACTGGAGTGACAAATGCAGTGAGTCACACTGTGATCTGTTCACATCTTCAACCTTACTGAAGCCCATTCAAAAAAAGAGACTTTTTCCAGAGGTCTCTTGTGGATTATTTGTGACCCCACTATCTTAACCACATGTTTTAGTTCTGTGACAGTGCTTTCAACAGTGTAGCCTTACTAGCCTCAGACTTTACGCCCACGGACTGTTGGCTGAACGTCTAATGCATAAGGCACACAAAAAAGTAAACACTTTGGGAGTTTATGGCGTTTCAACATCTGAAAAGCCTTTGTGCCAAACCCCCTCTTCATTGTATAGTACACTGAAAAAAAAACCTGCTGGATTTACCGCTTGTACATCAGAGTTATTAAACAAAATGTTTCATGTAATTTCAAAGTCATAGAATTAGTAGTATCCCAATTAAGTAGTCTATAAATGATTTTAATATGGTTAATTAATTTATTCAATTTTGTATATTTTTTGCATTACATGACTAAAAAAGACATTCAGTAGCTAGCTTCCAAATGATTAGCTATAGCACATATTAAAATGCTCTATGGGCAAAATAGTAATAACGTGCTGTATCAGTCCACAGCATAAGCAAATGCCCCACTCTTCTCTACAATGGTAACCCAGTATAATTTAAATTGTTTTAATAATTTCAACATAATTAAAGATATTTAATGTGAAACACTATTAAAGGTCCCGTTTTTCGTGTGTTTTTGAAGCCTTTATTGTGTTTACAGTGTGCAATATAACATGAGTTCATGTTTCGTGTGTAAAAAAACAATATTTTTCACACAGTGTACTTATCTGTACACTGCTGTTTTCTCTGTCCTAAATAAAGGCCTGATGATTTCCCTTGTTCTCAGGGTGCGAACTACGGGGGAGCTAGGGGAGCTCGGCTCCCCTAAATAAGACATGGGCTCCCCTGAAAACGTGATTTGTGAAATTTTGAGGGGGTCTCAAAAATATTGACACTGTGTTATTTTGAGGTGCAATTTCATTTTTATGTAATGTAATCATTGTGATTATTATTTGTAAAATTGCTAAAAATATATAATTAATTCATGCATGACGGCAATTTAAATCTTATTTTACTTCAATAAAGATAACTATACATGCTGTTCTTGTCATGACCATCAAGGTGTGGTGGCACTGCGGTGCAAATTCCACTCATGTTTAGTACATGTCAACGCAAAGATTCGCAGAAAAACAAAAACGAATATCCACTTCTTGATCTTGGATTTCTGGAAGAACAGAAAAAGAGGCTGACCTCAAGCCTCTGTGGTCGCCTTCTGTGTTAAGGCATGTTATTCCCAATTATGTGTTGTGGCTGGGTTGATATAGGTCTGCGCGACTATCGATGTCCTAAGACTAACGTTAGTTGAATGGAGGAATTATGGTATTCTTCTGTAGCCTGACGATTAACTTCAACCGTTGTTCATGTGAACTCAAAGACAGCCGGATGCTTTGTTTATAGATTTGTGGACTTTTTGACCTATCAATTCTTGTTTTTTTCTTCCTTCATTAAAATCAAAGATGTTCTTCAATGATTGTAAATAGTATATTAAGAGTCTCCGCAATGCATTAAGCAATAGATTGACGCGTTCGTCTGTGTGTGAAGGAATATACACGTCCTCTTTTGTGTATAGGGATGCACCCCCCCCCCCCCCCCCGAAAAGTGGGCTCCCCCAAAGGCCACAGTATAGTTCGAACACTGCTTGTTCTATGAAGTCCCTCCTTCAGAAACACGTAACGAGTTCTAATTGGGCCAGCGCTTCCTGTGTTGTGATTGGACAGCTTAGTGCACTTTGCCCGGAAAGGTCCTGCCTCTTACCATAACGGGAATGTGCGCTCTTCTCCACTTGGGAGAGCAACAAGACCACGCCCCCTTTTTTGCGTGTTCTTGTGGGCGGAGGGTTAGTCAATAAACTGTTAGTGACGTGATTCCTGCAAGGAAGTGCAGGGGTGTAGTCCAAGCCGGCCGTTCGCTGAAGGCTTTGAAAGGGAACTTCTGTTAAATAAAATATCTCGCTTGGCATTGAACTTTGAGCGTTATAATTTTACAGGTATTATTTATGCTCTAACAGCAACATTTCACACTAACTAAAGTTTGAAAGATGGGATCGTGAAGAACAGGCCATTTAAACAGTCTATTTTAAACAAGTCTCCCCTTCTGCTCATCTTGCTCAAAAATACATAAAATAACGCTTCATTTCATCGTTAGGTCCCAAGCAAAGCAGTTTCAGCAAAAAAAATATTTTCCGAGCACTTGATTGTGTCACGGTTGCGTGCAGGCAGGAAGACGGAGACAGGCAGATACAGTTATTTAATCTCAAAGAATGGCAGGACAGGTAGACGGGCATCAGCACAACACACTTATACCGGACACTAAACTGAAACTGAACTGAACATATGATGGTGACTGATGAGTGTACAGCTGAACATGACGGAGGCAGGTCCAAACTAACATGAATGTGACAGGTGTGATTGGTTCACATTCGCCCCAAGTCATTTAATCTTTTTTAAAATTGTAATTCAAATTGCCCATTTTAGAGAGTTACATTAATGAAAGCAAAGAAATCAAGTTTAGAAGTGAACACAATTTTTTTTGCAAATCAAGTAAATTGAAAAGTATGTTCTCACCTTTTTTTTTTTTTTTTTTTTAGTGTAGCTTGTTTCGTAGCAAACTACTTTTTAGCTTCAGCTATGCTTTTTTTAAAGTAGCTTTTCTATAATTAAATTGCTTTAAATTATTCAGTTTCAGAGTAGCTTTCCAAGCACTGATTTGTTCTGATGACCTGTCCATCTGTCTCTCTCATTCTGTCTCTTTCTCTTGACACATTTTGTGAGTGACGAATGCATCTAAGTGCATTCAAGTTCAGTTCGACAACTTGTTTAGTTAGAGCTATGCACACTATGCTATGCTGATTAATCCTGTTGCCGCTACTACAATTTTTAGGTTGTGTATTTTCTTGGAAAACACAGACGACACTTCTGTAAATAACCAATCTGTGTGTACAGACCAGGATTAAACTCTCAAAAGACAAATGACAACTGCATTCATCAGCATTGTGAAAGTGGCTTGTGTAGACATGGTGGGCCGACAAAAAGTGGGACAAAATGATATAAAGTGAATATAATGTGCGCCTCTCTGTCCTCAGGCTACGCATATTCACTCTCTCTCTCAGTAATGATTCTCTTGGCTTTATTTTTGCACTCCGCTCGTGTTCTGCTCCGCCTGTGTTTGTCTCATTCCGTCACGGCTGGTCACAATTCAAAGGAAAATCAGACACATAAAGGACTGCTGTTTCTCTTTAAATAACAAGCTGCCCGGATCCTCCTGAAATGAGGTCACAGGTCACAGCTAGGTCACACGGGCCACTTGGATGTGTTTTATAAGCCATATTTGCTGCCATAGAGAGAGAGAGAGAGAGAGAGAGAGAGAGAGAGAGAGAGAGAAGAGAGAGAGAGAGAGAGAGAGAGAGAGAGAGAGGAGAGAGAGAGAGAGAGAGAGAGAGAGAGAGAGGAGAGAGAGAGAGAGAGAGAGGAGAGAGAGAGAGAGAGAGAGAGAGAGTGTGTGTGTGTGTGTACATTTTTTCCTTACCTCAGCACTCCAAGCAGCTAAAAGCACAGTGGTACGGATCAGTGCTTCGAAAGAGTTTTCTCAATAATGAGAGCTGTGGATGGAGGTGGCGCTTTCTTATTAGCAGGACTTCAAATTAATTACCCTTAGGGTGTATTTATTGCCCCGGTGCTTTTAAAGATGATAACGTTAAGTGTTTACATCTAAATGTGTGTCTTTGAACCTAATCAAACGTTTTTAGTCTTTGATCTGGACCTCTGTGTTTGAGAATTTATCCTGAATAATCATATTATGCTGCTTTTAAACTTCATTAATACTGAAAGTCTAATCAGCATTTTAATAAGGATGGATGGATGAATTTTTGTTATGGTTGATTTGAATTAATGAGTATAGAGTTTAAAGCAAGAACAAGTTCAGCAAGTAGAACTAACACCTCATCTATACATTTTATGAGAATATGCCATGGTATCAACCAAAAAAAAAAGTATTTTTGAGCCTTGTACCGTGGTACTACCAGGTTTTTATTTTTTTTAACCTTGCACCTTAAGAATTCCATGGCATTCAATAAAGTACATTAAAACAAGACGTTTTAATTAAAATGCTTAATGCCTTAAATGTATTAAATAAATAAATGGACATGACTTTTTCAAACATAGATTTCATCTATTTTTGTTTTATTAAATTACTATTACAACCTAGTATACGCTCTACATACTATATTTTTAATTGAATGATTTGAATGGAAACCCTAATCTTAACCTTTGACAGTTGATCAAACACAGAATTAACACAAATATAAGGTGCACTATGTAGTATTTTTGTAATAAAATATCCAAGAACCACTAGGCCAGTGTTATATATTTTGTTCAGTTGAGTTCTTACAATATCCCAAATGTTTCCAACTAATTGTAAATTGTGAGAAAATTCCTATTTTAACTAAGGAGCCGGGATGTCTGAGCATAGCTTCTGAGGGAGTCCCCTGTCGATTGTGTCATATCTGCGTTACCCTCTTTTTACAGTTTTATTTGGCAGAAATGCTTTACTCTTAGCAGTGTGAACACGTTTCACAGCAGCCACTGAGTGAATGCTCAGAATAACGTCAATAACACAATTTTCAACACACTCAAAAGTATCTGATATGATAAACAGGAAAACCGGAAATAGCGTCAGTGCCCAGTAACTGTATCCCGTCATAATAAAAGTCCTGCTGCTCGTGAGGCGTGTGTTGTTCATCTCTTTAACAATCGCTCCAACGGCCTTGCTCAGCTTCACAACACTCAGCCCTGCTCTGCTTCATACTACAGTAACGTTAATAATCACATCCATCAACATGATTTCTGCCAGAGTCCCATCTCGATTATTTTCCACCGGCTTTGAGGTGAAGACCACATGTCCCAAGATTCTGCACTCAAACTTGGCGTCATCAAACTGCGCCTTTGTTTTTAATAGGTGCCCTCTAGCTGACGGAAAAGTTGCATAGTGCACCTTAAAAACCTTCAAAAAGTATTAAAATCAGACATTACCATGATGAACAGTGGAAAATAAATGTATGTGTCTTAAAATTCTGATGTCTCTGTTCTGTCAGCTGACGGCTCAGGATGCTGATGCTGGTTTGAATGGTCTCATCACATACGCTATTCTGGCTGGAGATCAGGGCGATTTCATCATCAGCAACCGCACTGGCCGAATCACGTTAGCACCAGGGGTCACGCTGACCGTCGGCCGCTCCTACGCACTGACCGTTAGAGCATCAGACAACGCTCCTGACACAGAGAGGAGGTCAGATATGACTTCATTGCATCAGTTCCATCTCTCACTGTTTGCTTGTGTATTTGGTATTATTTTCTTTGTTACTCCTTCTTTATGTGCATACAGGAGCTCCATAACTACGGTCTACATAGAGGTTCTGCCACCCAACAATCAGAGTCCCCCACGGTTTCCTCTACAGACCTACAACCTGGAGATCAGTGAGGCCATGAGAATAGGAGCTATACTGCTAAACATGCAGGTACTGCATACACACAGACTTTACTTGGAATGAAAAATTACCCTACTGTTTACTGCATACAATGCCATACAATAAGTATACAAATACAGTAGCCTATACAATAAAAACTGCCTACATTTTTTTGAAACCGTATTTAAACATGGTAATCCTAACCATGTAAATATTAAAGGGTACATAACACAGTTTCTGCAAGCCTCATGTTAATCTTGAGTACCTATAGAGTTGTATTGCATCCTTCATATCTCTGAAAATTCTTTAGTTTTATTTATAAAAGACAGGTCCGCTGTACTGATACTTTCAGAAAACAGCAGAGATTGTGGAGGTTTACAGTGGAAGGAGCTAAAGAGCCACGAGCACACACACACAATACATCATGGCATTATCCCTGGATATCCTTTGCTTCACTATCCACAACTTTCCTGCAAGTCTTAGTGGGCGTCGCCATGACACTCGATACTTCCGTTTGACGGTATCTCAGTTCCGGTTTAGCACACATAACAGTTATGCTGCGTTCACACCAGACACGAGTGAAGCGAATAAATAGTGCTATTCGTGCAAAGTTGGATGCGTAAACATTTTGAATCCATTCGCTTCATTCACTACACAACAGACGCAAATTTGCATCTTCTGCCAGGCAGCGGCAGTCGTCAGAAGGACGAACCGAGTTAAGGCTGCTCTCGCCGGGGTTAATGAGCGCTGAGCGCCTGGGTCTCACACCTCCGAAACCTACTTGCTTCCATAAACCATGCAACATAAACGGACCTGTTGACATGTTGCCTAGCACCCTAAGCACTCCATTCAATGCCCAACGAGCTTCAAATAAACTCAAGAATTGTGATGTAGAAGTAATATTTGTATTTTAATATTTGTAATTGTTGAAATGTTCATGTCAGACATTGTCAGTAGACTTTTTTTAATCAACATGAAAATAGATGCATGAACTTAAATAAAAATAAACATTTCATTGCTGTAAATGTAATTATTGAGTTTATATATTAATTTAACCTATTTAAAATACTGCAGTAAAACTGTTTAATTTTTTGCAAGGGGTATGTTTATTGTTTTCAATAATTTACAGATTTAATGTGTAGCAAGACCGCTCTAACACCCTTACGCTACTATCCAAATAGAGACCTGCACTCCCGCGGGACCCAGCACAACCGAGTGCGGCGCGGGATAATATTTGATGGATGAATGCGGATGCGGGTAAACAAAATAAATAACTAGAAACAAATACACCTTCATTTATAATAAAATAAAATCAATTTACATGTGCATGGACGGAAGGTAACTCTCGCGTGGTTCATAGAAACAGCCAAGCCTACAACACAGTGGCAAAATGTCTGCGCCGCATAACTCAGGTGAATCGCTTAGTGCTACAAATATTAGTAAGTTCTTGTAAGATAGTCAGATCCATGCGACCATCTGGGACATGTGATCATTTTGCCTGAAGCGTTGTTGTAAAAGTCTACTTCTGAGTCCTTATAATACAACCAAGCATGGGCGTAGATTACGCGGGGGACGCGGGGGACGTGTCCCCCTCACTTTTAATAAAATGTATTTTCGTCCCCCGCACTTTTACTGGGTCTCACCGATCCTAGTCGACCCGCTCCGAGCGGGATTCGAACCGGTGTTACCCTGTGCGGGGGCGGACAAGTTAACAGGGACGCTAACGACAGCCTTCTCTAAACTCGGTTGATAGCGCGCTTCTTGAGGTCACGGGCAAGTGTATTTACATAGAAACCAATGTGAATACATCAAGATTTAAATTCAGAGACAAAAAAGTATCTATGCATGACCTGTAATTTTTTCCGAATCTTAATATGAATAGGGCGCTCTCACAGAAAGTCCAAAAGTGGATTCGTAATACCCTGTCATGCTGCAGCTGAAGGAAAACAATCGTTATGAGAGATGAAACGTGACGACGACAATCAGACGAGTGCGACAATATATGCTTTATGTGTGTTTTTCAAGTCATCTCAATGTAGGCTATTCATTGACAATAAAGTATCATATGAATAATGCAGCTTTTTTAATGTTAAGTATATACTGCTCACCACGGCTGCATTTATGTAATCGAAAATAGTTAAAACAGTAATATTTTGAACATTATTACAAATTAAAACCGCTTTTTTTCCTATGTGAATATATAGTAATTTATTCCTGTGATCAAAGCTGAATTTATCATCATTACTCCAGTCTTCAGTGTCACATGATCCTTCACTAATCATTCTCAGACGAGGATTTCATAATCAAGAAACATTTATGATTATTATCTGTGTTGAAAACAGTTCCAAAATGTTGTGGAAACCATGGTAGCCTACATGTTATTTTTCAGGATTCTTTAATGAATAGAAAGTTCAATGGACAGCATTTATTTGCATTTATTAAATAAATTATCTAATTTGTAATATTAAAAATATCACTTGTGATCAATTGAATGCATGTCTGATCAATAAAAGTATTAATTTCTCTCTTTTTTAATTTTACCACAAATGTTTAGAAAATTAAGCATCACCATGGGCAGCACAACTGATAATAATCCTAAATGTGTGTTGATCATCAGATCCTCATATGAGAATAATTAGTGAAGGATCATGTGACACTGAAGACTGGAGTAATGATGAAAAATTCAGCTTTGATCACAGGAATAAATTACATTTTACTATATATTCACATAGAGAACAGATGAGTTACATCAGAATATATATATATATATATATATATATATATATATATATATATATATATATATATATATATATATATATATATATATATATATTTTACATTGCATAAAATCTATGGAGTCTTAATGCAGAAGTGTTTGTAGTATATAAACCAATCATAAAATTGGCACAAAAAAAAAAAGGA
Source organism: Pseudorasbora parva (assembly GCF_024679245.1). NCBI lineage: Eukaryota > Metazoa > Chordata > Actinopteri > Cypriniformes > Gobionidae > Pseudorasbora > Pseudorasbora parva. The sequence goes on along the minus strand of NC_090188.1, from coordinate 32,391,720 downwards.
GAATAGGAGAATAATATTATAGATAATAATTATTGGTTATTGTTCAGCAGTGTATTTGATATCTTGCCCAATTAAAAGCAAGAGATGCGATAAATTATATTGGTCCAAAAAAAAAAAAAAAAAAAAATGGTATTACGACATTTCTGTCCCCCTCACTTCTGAAAAGATGGCTACGCCCCTGCAACCAAGCGTTTAGGGGAGAGCAGTATAGACTAACGTAAACCGGTGTCATGACAAATCCTGTCCCCCTGTGAAAATGTGTCCGGTGGTAGCGGTTTTAAATGCCTGATCAAAAGTTGTTATACATGGTTCTGGACAATCAATTGTTTAAAAATAATAAACTAATTAACTATGAATTCATTGCCATACTAAGTACACACGCAAAACATTTATTTGAAATATTTTATTGATTGCTATAATGGGAGCAAAAACATGTTCTGAATTATATACTTATATAAGCACTTACAGCTTCAGTTATATACTACATATATATGAAACATATGCTTTGTAAGACATTAAAGACTATTTTAACACAATTTAAACAGCAAAAATCAAAACGCGATTGTTTAAGAATTGTAATCAGGCTCTGAACAGATTACCTATTAAAATTTATTTCAGCCAATAGAATCGCTCTGGGGTCCTTGCGAACACGATTTCACAGGGGGACAGGATTTGTCATGACACCGGAAGTTTGTTACCGGCTTGTTCTATGTTGCCATAGCGATCATGGAAATGTCAGAGTTCGGGAAAGTTGTGGATACGTTGGTGTTGTTGACATTACACTTACTCGCCGATTGCCAACAAAACAGCACAGACATTTAATGCAGTTTCACTTACCAACTGCGGTTTCGACTCATGACTCAAACTGCATCCACTGTCTCCTGAACACTGGGTTGTTTAGGAAGTTGTACAAGGTTATCTTTCCCTCACACCCAAAACACACTTCTTTAGTGACATTGTTGATTTTGTGGTCTAAAAACAAAATGACAGCATTGCCAATGACTTCCATAACCAGAACGAAGCTCATTGATGGACATGCTCTTGTCTCGCTTTGGTTGATATGCGCACGCATTCATCCGGGAGAAGTGCAAATACAAGAAATTGAACCCTTTATAAAGTCATACAGGGCCATACTCGAAAAAAGAAAAGAAAAAAATATATAAAAGAAAAAAGTACAGTGTGCAACTGTATTAGTTTAACAGTGTAATAAGTCAGAATGCATAAAATAGCACTGATTGATTGAAATAGCAACCCCCTGTGCCCTTTAAATAATTCTAGAAGTGGAAATATCATGGATATTAATACAATTCTATAAATATTTATCTATCATATTCCTATATATTTATATATTTTATATATATATATATATATATATATATATATATATATATATATATATATATATATATATATATATATATATATATATATATATATATATATAATTTTTTTTTTTTTTTTTTTTAAAGGAATGCTTTGTAGTTTTTGTTTCTAGACATTTATTTGATCATCATTATTTGGCCTTAAAATGCTGTTTGTGTTCACATTCTCAATACAATTATTTGCAAAAATCCATAACCAGTAATCACGAATGAACATGAGTTTATAGATGCTGGAAGCCTGGTCTTAAGTTTTCAAGTCTGATCAAATTATGAGCCCCCAAAAAAGATGTTGGCAGATACGCTGGAAATGGAAGGTCAAGTTGAGCGCACTGCATTGTGGGATGCAGAATCCCACGCAGTATGCCCTTTTGTATACTGCACATTTTGATAAATGTAGTAGGTCATCTGGGTATTCTGTGCATGCAGAAAATTAGCATACAGTACTACTAGTGTGTAGTAAGCCATTCTGAACATGGCCACTCTTTTTTCTTATATATCAATACCATAATCTTCTTGTGGTTTTAAATTAAGATAATTGCATTTTATCTAAGATAATCAAGACATTAAGGTGATTGGTTTGTAATTGCATTATTTAATGTTTTTAGACAAGTCAAGGGCTCAGACAGATGAAGCCGTCACACTTAGAAAGCGGCATAATCAATATCACCAGATATCCTGGAAAGTCTAGCAAAGGTCTAGGGTTATATATTTATATATGCTGTAAAATGTCACTGATTCTAATTGTGTTCATTATGCCCTTCAAGCAGACTTGGCCTTTTTATTTAAGTGTATTGTTATCCTGCAATTGATTTTATGTTTCATTGATTTTATGTTTCACAAACCAGTACTTGTCTGAAGATCAGTGTAAACTGTGTGAATTGGTGTATTCCCACAGGCTACAGACCGTGAGCTCGATCCAATCACCTACAAGATAGACAGCGGTGACCCGCAGCAGGTCTTCAACCTTTCACGAACGTAAGTTTTCATTTATAAATAATATAGAAACTAGGGTGACCAAACGTCCTGTTTTCCCAGGACATGTCCTGTTTTCAAGTCCTGTCCTGGCCGTCCTGGCTGTTTTGCAGAAAGTGATGAAAATTGCCTGGTTTTCATAATTTTCCATTGGGCCATTAAATTGACTGGTACTCGAGTATCAGTCGCAGCATAGAGTAACGCGTCCGCCCACCTACGCGTAGTGCACTTATCTAGAAAGTAACGAAGATTAGGCGCATCGTGCATGTCGTAAAAGAAGAAACAGTGACAACCCCCCGGAAGACAGATCATTTGAGTATCTCATTGCTGGGTGTCTTGGTTGTTGGTGATCAAAATATGTTCACCCTAATAGAAACACTTAATGCCATCTTTAAAAATTAATTCCCGCCAAAAAATTGTACACTGGGCCAGATTTAGGCCCCGTCCACACGAAGCCAGCGCTTTCCAAATCCGATCTTTTTTTTCCCCTCGTTTCAAGAAATATCTGCGTCCACATGAGATTACGAAAACTGACTAAAAACGGTGTAGTTTGCATGCCAGGCCAGTGTGTGGCACTGTAATTCTGCCACAGAAATACACTAAAAACATAGAAGAAGAGTTGTGGCTAGCAGGGGTATAGCAGTGGTCGGAGGTGAGGCAAAATCTCACACTAAAATAACAATAAATACATTTGCTACTTAACAGATGTGTTTTATTAATGCCTACACCTACCTCAACCTAAAACATACCCTTACAATAATGCAGATACGTTAAATAAATGACGCGATATTTATGTGCGCATACCCAGTGCCCGTAGTTGTATCCCTTAACTATTTTACCGTGCTGGACGTAGTGTGATGACATCACCGTTTCAGAAAATATACGGATTCTCTGTTCACACGAAAACGGAAGATGATCGTTTTCAGATTTACCCACTTTGGGACCCGGTTTCGAAAAATATCGGATTCATGCTTCTAAAACGCAGAATCCGTGTGGACGAAACGCTGATACGGTATAAAATTTATACGTATGCAGCTAAACGCGTCTCCGTGTGGACGGGGCCTTACTAACCAGGGCAAGTGGAATACACCTGCTGCGGTCATATTTATGTAATATTTTAAAAAAAAATGTTACTGAACGAATCAATGAACTAATCTGAACGAATCATTTCGGTGAACGAACTGAAAATGAACGACTCTCTTAAAAGAATCAAAATTTCCACCACTAGCATAAAGACAAGACAAACACACAAACGGTTATAGTATGAACGCTTTTTGAGAGTGAGAGAGAACATGTGAGAAATTAAAATGCTTTTTGTTAATAATATGTAGTTGGTTCCTTAATGACCCTTAATTAAACACACTTAATACTGTCATTAGTAGTAACAGGAGTGAGTCATCTGAATACAGAGAGCAGAAGAGCAACACTTAGTACTGGTGCTGTCTAACTCGTCTCGTCTTTCTTGTTCCAACTCATGTGCTCTTTTTTCTTTTCTTTTATTCACCTCACCTGGTGTGTTTTCTGGTTTTGTCTGTTCTCCTCATCTTTCATCCTTTCTTTGTTCTTTTTTTGCTTGGCTGTGCCTTGCCTCGTCTGATTTTATTAGATCTGCTGTTATCACTTCTTATTTTATCTCTTCTTATCACTTCTCATCATGTCTAATCATTTCTCTTCTCTTCTCTTCTCTTCTCTTCTCTTCTCTTCTCTTCTCTTCTCTTCTCTTCTCTTCTCTTCTCTTCTCTTCTCTTCTCTTCTCTTCTCTTCTCTTCTCTTCTCTTCTCTTCTCTTCTCTTCTCGTCTCGTCTCGTCTCGTCTCGTCTCGTCTCGTCTCGTCTCGCCTCGCCTCGCCTCGCCTCGCCTCGCCTCGCCTCGCCTCGCCTCGCCTCCTCTCCTCTCCTCTCCTCTCCTCTCCTCTCCTCTCCTCTCCTCTCCTCTCCTCTCCTCTCCTCTCCTCTCCTCTCCTCTCCTCTCCTCTCTATCTCTTGCATCATCTTAACTTCCCTCATCTTGCTTCATCTCATCTTAACTCATCATCTCATCTCATTGATAAAAATTGCAGCGGAGAGGTTTTCTGAGGTGACTGCAGAAATAAAATCTCTTTCATTGTTTCAAAGATTTTCCCTGTTGAAAAAGCAGCAATGATATTTAGAGTCATTAAAAAAAAGGGATGTTAAAATTTTAAGACTTTCCCTTGAATGCTATGTGCCCGGGAGAAGGTTTGTGAGGCTGAAAGAAAAGAGAACCCCAGTCACTGAAGTGTTTTATACGGCTGTTTCACAGGCTTCAGAGGACACGTTCAATATCGCTTTTGTAGGGGTCAACTGAGGAGGAATATAATTCTACACACACACACACACACAAACACACACACACACACACATACACACACACACACACACACGCACACACAACCATGAGCAAGCAGCGCAGCAGCCTGCTTCTTCTGCTGTGTGTGACTGCAATGTTAACAGGATCCTGTCTGTCCATCCTCGTCCGCCAACACACACACACACACACATACACACACACACACACACACACACACACACACACACACACACACACACACACACACACACACATGTGAGTGCACTGTTGGATGAATCTGGTGATTTACAGAATTCCTATTGGTCTCTGGATGATAATGGCATCCCTGTGGCTGGTGGTTCAGCATGGATGATCTGAGATACTGTTTGTTGAATTGCTCCCGTTGATAAATAATGTTTATTTACTGTCTGCGTTGTTTTAGCACACGATTCACCAAATGAATTATGCAAATCAGGTCACGACACAAGCACACCCAAAAATATCATCCTGAATACAATTTCTGATCTTGTGGTTCTGAGTTGGCGTATATAGGTCCTTCTCAAAAAATTAGCATATGTGATAAAAGTTCATTATTTTCCATAATGTAATGATAAATATTTAACTTTCATATGTTTTAGATTCATTGCACACCAACTGAAATATTTCAGGTCTTTTATTGTTTTACAGTTTTTCTCAATTGCTAAAACACTAAAACCCATCGGCTGAACAAATTTATCATTTGCCTGAACTCAGTTAGCTAATTGTGCAGTCTGTTTTCAATACCTTAAACCATTTCACATCATAAAACACAATTTGCAGATCTCACTTAGACTTTTCAGCAAAACTCTAAACACATTTTCATTGTCAAGACACATACTGCTCTCTAATGCACGTCATCCATACGGGTAAACACAAGTGGCAACAATCAAATACAAATGGAGAACACAATGTCATTGATTGAACACAACCACTCAAAACTGATTTAACCTGTTTCAAATGATGAGACAAAACCAATATCGGTACAGTGCATTGTAGGCTGTATACAATTAACAAATCGTATTGCCCTGAACATGTTGCTTTCCATTTGTTGACAGTACTGACTGTTCAATAGATTTTGAACAAGAATTACAATATTACAGAAACAAAGGACAAGTTTGTGAGATGCAGAGTACAGTACTGTAAAAATCAGACTAATCTAATGAAAATGCATATCTATAGCCCAAATTGTATTTATCGTGCGATTTATATGCCAAAATGAGTTTTTATGTGCATATGTTACACAGTTTTCGTGTGCATATGATACGTGTACACGTACTCCAAACAACTCAACCTAACCAATGGGGTGACAATGCAAATCATATGCACATAAAAACTAATTGTGCCGTATAAATCGCACAATAAATATAATTTGTGATGTATATGCATTTCATGAGAATGAGTTGGTAAAAATAGGAGGAAGAACAAAAAAATGCAAAGCAAAGCAGAGTAGCAATAATTTCTGACCAGTTTTGAGCTACTATGATGAAACATGTTTTCATTCATCACAAGACAATGAAAAAATATATTTCTGCCTGAGAACTATGTTTTGAACAATGTGTTTTCTATTTTTTGCTGTATTGTTTACTGATTGCTTGATAGTGTTTATCATTTTGATCACTTTGTTTATGATTTGAGAGCAGTGTTTGATTTTGAACACAGGCAAAACTGTTTTGAGGTGAAAGTTTCATTTTGCAAGAGAAGTCAGAGGTTTTGTGAATAGTGCTTGAAGAGGAGGTTTTGTGTTTAATGGTTTCAGAAAATGGAGCAAGGTTTCAGAAATAGTGTTTTAGCAATTGAGAAAAACTGTAATACTGATGATTTTGGCATACAGCTCATGAAAACCCCAAATTCCTATCTCAAAAAATTAGCATAGTCCATCCGACCAATAAAAGAAAAGTCAACCTTCAAATAATTATGTTCAGTTATGCACTCAATACTTGGTCGGGAATCCTTTTGCAGAAATGACTGCTTCAATGCGGCGTGGCATGGAGGCAATCAGCAGGTGGGACTGCTGAGGTGTTATGGAGGCCCAGGATGCTTCGATAGTGGCCTTAAGCTCATCCAGAGTGTTGGGTCTTGCGTCTCTCAACTTTCTCTTCACAGTATCCCACAGATTCTCAATGGGGTTCAGGTCAGGAGAGTTGGCAGGCCAATTGAGCACAGTAATACCATGGTCAGTAAACCATTTACCAGTGGTTTTGGCACTGTGAGCAGGTGCCAGGTCGTGCTGAAAAACCAAATCTTCATCTCCATAAAGCTTTTCAGCAGATGGAAGCATGAAGTGCTCCAAAATCTCCTGATAGCTAGCTGCATTGACCCTGCCCTTGATAAAACACAGTGGACCAACACCAGCAGCTGACATGGCACCCCAGACCATCACTGACTGTGGGGACTTGACACTGGACTTCAGGCATTTTGGCATTTCCTTCTCCCCAGTCTTCCTCCAGACTCTGGCACCTTGATTTCCGAATGACATCCAAAATTTGCTTTCATCCGAAAAAAGTACTTTGGACCACTGAGCAAAAGTCCAGTGCTGCTTCTCTGTAGGCCAAAAGTGTCTTGACCTGGGGAATGCAGCACCTGTAGCCCATTTCCTGCACACGCCTGTGCACGGTGGCTCTGGATGTTTCTAGTCCAGACTCAGTCCACTGCTTCCGCAGGTCCCCCAAGGTCTGGAATCGGTCCTTCTCCACAATCTTCCTCAGGGTCCGGTCACCTCTTCTCGTTTTTTGCCACACTTTTTCCTTCCCACAGACTTCCCACTGAGGTGCCTTGATACAGCACTCTGGGAACAGCCTATTCGTTCAGAAATTTCTTTCTGTGTCTTACCCTCTCGCTTGAGGGTGTCAATGATGGCCTTCTGGACAGAGTCTGGTCGGCAGTCTTACCCATGATTGCGGTTTTGAGTAATGAACCAGGCTGGGAGTTTTCAAAAGCCTCAGGAATCTTTTGCAGGTGTTTAGAGTTAATTAGTTGATTCAGATGATTAGGTTAATAGCTCGTTTAGAGAACCTTTTCATGATATGCTAATTTTTTGAGATTGAGATGGGTTTTCATGACCTTTAGGTTTTCTATAAATCTAATCAATTTCACTCAATTCTGACTTTATATCCCTCAATTCCGACTTTATATCCCTCAATTCCGACTTTATATCACTCAATTCTGACTTTATATCACTCAATTCTGACTTTATATCACTCGATTCTGACTTTATATCCCTCAATTCTGACTTTATATCACTCAATTCTGACTTTATATCCCACAATTCTGACTTTATATCCCTCAATTCTGACTTTATATCACTCAATTCTAAATGGACTGCATTTATATAGCGCTTTTATCCAAAGTGCTTTACATTTTTGCCTCACATTCACCCATTCATACACCGACGGCGATGTCAGCCATGTAAGGCGCCATCCAGCTCGTCGGGAGCAGCTGGGGTTAGGTGTCTTGCTCATGGACACCTCGACACTTGGTCAGGTGGAACCGGGGATTGAACCACCAACCTTCTGGTTTGTAGACAACCTACATGAACCACTGAGCCACTGCCGCCCCAAATTCTGACTTTATATCCCTCAATTCTGACTTTATATCCCTCAATTCTGACTTTATATCACTCAATTCTGACTTTAAATTGTGCATTCCCCTGAGAAACTTCGCATTTGCTTGTTTGCAAGCGAAAACAACGTTTCTCGCGGAAGTGGAACGGAAATATTTTGCGAGTCAATGCAAAGTTTCTTGAGGGAACGTAAACATTTTGTGAGAGAACACAAAGTTCCTCGTGGTAATGCAAATATTTTGCGAGCGAACAAAGTTTCTTGGGGAACGCAAAACAACTGCATTTCCTCTCATCTCATTTTTTTTCTACACCACATTCCTTTAATGGCTCTGTACTTTCCACTTATATTTTATGGAAAAGAGCCACATGAACTTCATAAATCTCCTTTTGTGTTCAAGAAAATAATCAAGAAAATAATCACAGAGAAACCGCATAAAGAGGAGTAAATGATTTTAATTATGAGTGAAATGCCTATTAATTTAGTTCACAAGATTTATCATTGTCCTCAGTATACGCTAAACATAATTAGTCTCTCTCTCTCTCTCTCTCTCTCTCTCTCTCTCTCTCTCTCTCTCTCTCTCTCTCTCTCTCTCTCTCTCTCTCTCTCTCTCTCTATTTCTTTCTTAGTTTCTTTTTAATGTTTGTCTTTGTGTATTTTTTTAATGACAGAAATTAAGCGAAAAAATAATTAGAAGAAAAATATGGATTTTGAAGTGTGATAATAAATTAAATAGAAAGTTTAATGAGAGTGTTTTGTGTCTGTTCAGTATAGGTCTTCTGCTGCTGGCCAAACCTCTGGACAGAGAGACCATTGACCAGTATCGTCTCATCGTCTCTGCTTCCGACGGCCACCCAGGAGGGGTGAGACTGCATCCATCCCACATTATCAGCACCACACCACTGACTGACAATTGCTCTGATTAAAATGGCGGATCACTTTGCATCTTCTGTTCATATCTTTCATAGCATATGTTTCTTGCTGAATGTTCCCATTAGTTTTAAGTGCCCCTATTATTATTATTATTATTTTTTTTTCAGATATTACCTTTTATGTAGCGTGTACTTTAACTGGTTGTGGATGTAAAAGGTCTGCAATGTTCCAAAGATTTCCTCTCATGATGTGTGCACAATTAGTGTAGTTATTGATTCTTAAAAGAAAGAACCGACTCTGAACCAAGGGCTAAAATAATTATTTGAATATATGTATGTCTAAAAGTCTAATTCTGACTTTATATCTCACAATTCTGACTTAATATCTCACAATTCTGACTTTATATCACACAATTCTGACTTTATATCACACAATTCTGACTTTATATCACACAATTCTGACTTAATATCTCACAATTCTGACTTTATATCACACAATTCTGACTTAATATCTCACAATTCTGACTTTATATCACTCAATTCTGACTTTATATCTCACAATTCTGACTTTATAGCACACAATTCTGACTTTATATCTCACAATTCTGACTTTATATCTCACAATTCTGACTTTATATCACACAATTCTGACTTTATATCTCACAATTCTGACTTTATATCACTCAATTCTGACTTTATATCTCACAATTCTGACTTTATATCTCACAATTCTGACTTTATATCACACAATTCTGACTTTATATCTCACAATTCTGACTTTATATCACACAATTCTGACTTTATATCACTCAATTCTGACTTTATATCTCACAATTCTGACTTTATATCTCACAATTCTGACTTTATATCTCACAATTCTGACTTTATATCACTCAATTCTGACTTTATATCTCACAATTCTGACTTTATATCTCACAATTCTGACTTTATATCTCACAATTCTGACTTTATATCTCACAATTCTGACTTTATATCTCATAATTCTGACTTTATATTTTACAATTCTGACTTTATATCTCACACTTCTGACTTTATATCACTCAATTTTGACTTTATATCACTCAATTATGACTTTATATCACTCAATTATGACTTTATATCACTCAATTATGACTTTATATCACTCAATTTTTACTTTATATCACTCAATGACTTTATATCACTCAATTTTTACTTTATATCTCACAATTCTGACTTAATATCTCACAATTCTGACTTTATATCTCACAATTCTGACTTTATATCACTCAATTCTGACTTAATATCTCACAATTCTGACTTTATATCACTCAATTCTGACTTTATATCACTCAATTCTGACTTTATATCTCACAATTCTGACTTTATATCACTCAATTCTGACTTTATATCTCAAAATTCTGACTTTATATCTCACAATATAGTCAGAATTGTGGCACTTTAAACTAATATTTTCACAAGCACAAACACAAAGAAAGCTGGGAAAACTGTATTCATCAGTTTATTTTCTAAAACTCTGCAAAGATGTTCAATAATGAGAGTCAATGCACATTCTGTTTAAACACGTTCAACTTTTTAAAAGAGCATTTACTTGGGCATAATCAGCTTAACTTTTCTAATGAGCAAACTTCAGCTAACAGAAACGCTGCTGTGCTAAATGACTGTATGAAGCTCATTTATCAAACACCGACTGATATCTGTAAAGATGATGAAGAGGGAGTTTTTAAGTAAGGCAGACATGTTAAAAGCATTTCGAAGCAGAATGATGTGCCTTAATCTCTTCTTGTGCAACATGTCGGAGCAAAATGACTTTCATGTGGTCAAACAAGCCCATTATATAATTTTTTTAATACATTTCAGATCATGGTCATAGAAAGTGCCATGCATTTAATTTATCAATGTAATTTACCTGACCTCCACTTCTTAAAATATGATAATGATATTGAATGAAATATTCAGTGCAGCTCACGTTCTTGAGATCAAACAGGCTTCAGTGGGGTTCAGCAGATTCGTTTTGCACTAGTCTTTCAGGTGTGTGTGTGTGTGTGTGTGTGTGTGTGTGTGTGTGTGTGTGTGTGTGTGTGTGTGTGTGTGTGTGTGTGTGTGTGTGTGTGTGTGTGTGTGTGTGTGTGTGTGTGTGTGTGTGTGTGTGTGTGTGTGTGTGTGTGTGTGTGTGATGTGATGTTGTTGATGACTCTTGACAAGAATTGTAAGACTCTTATGTGATGTTACAGTCTCATATAAGCACAAAAAAGTACTAGTGTAGTGCACCTCAACATGTTCGCCAAACAGCAACTCCATCTATGAATACAATTTTCTTCTTTGGTGAATTAATTTTTCATGCACATCCCACTGGGATTTAAACTCTACATGCTGATCTTGACTGATCGGTTGAATTTATATTCCTCACTGTGTGCTATTAAACTTTTAAGCCCCAGGAACTCAATTGCTTATGATTTAATTACATCTCTGCAAATGTGTTTCTGGAATAGAGTCAGAAACTAAATTGTGACAATTTTTTTTTTTTTTTTTTTTTTTTTTTTTAGAGAAGTCATTTTCAATACTTAAAAAGGCAAAAAAAAAAAAGAGTGACAGACAGCAGAAGGATGAATGTCAGTCAGAGCGAAAGCTGTGAAAGGTTCAGGGTCTGACAGCTTGTGCTGAGTGATGTGCAAAGACTTATTTTAACATAATTAATAATTGCATATATAATTTTATTTTTATTTTTTCTAATTTAGTAATTTAGTTTTTAGTAATTTAGTAATTTTTATTGTCAATATCTCATTTCAATTTTAAATTAAAAATTTAAATTCTTTCTTTCTTTCTTTCTTTCTTTCTTTCTTTCTTTCTTTCTTTCTTTCTTTCTTTCTTTCTTTCTTTCTTTCTTTCTTTCTTTCTTTCTAATTAAATAAGTTAAATAAGTTTAGTTTTTCTTTTTCTTTTCTCTTTTTTTGGGGGTGGGGGTGGGATGGATTTTAGTTAACAATGTTTTTTTTTTTTTTTTTTTTACTGTCATAATCATGGATTGCCATTCAACAGTATGGAGCCCAATTTGGACCCCCACAAACCATGATGATGTGTTTCCAGTTATCAAATTTGAACATTTATTTTTTTAATAATTTAATTTGTAAAAAATAATAATAATAATAATACACATTTATAACACTATATATTGTGTTAAATTACATTGTCAGTAAATGACAAAAAAAAAAAAAAAAAAAAAATTGTATGGACGCTCCTGCGAGGGTGTTTGTAATACAATGGCCTGACCAACATAAATAATCTCTCTTTTTTTCCCCTCTTTTGGAAAGTCATGGAAACTATCAATTTCCTTTTGCTATTGCTATTGGAACAAATGGAGGTACAAAAATTATATTTGCTGTCATCTCATGTATAGAAGTTTACCGAACTATGCCGACTTCTACATCTAATAACCCCGGGATTGTGAAAAAGGTCAATTCTTATTAAAGATGTATAAGCCTGACTGAAGAATTACAGGTTGGTACCAATTTTATTCCAGGACCAACAAGGGTGTTGATCTGATAACTTGTCCTTATGCATTAGCGATTAGCATTAAGGTTTGTATCAGTAATATATATTTGAAGGCTTCCCCTCCTCATATCCCCCTGAGACGAGAGATTTATGTATTTTATGTGTCTAAAAAAGCCTCCGATGACCACGCGCCAAACTGGACACGCGCCATGAATGACTGTGCAGCCATGAATGACTGTGCAGGCGTGAATGACTGTGCAGCAGTGAATGACTGTGCAGCCGTGAATGACTGTGCAGCCGTGAATGACTGTGCAGCCGTGAATGACTGTGCAGCCGTGAATGACTGTGCAGCCGTGAATGACTGTGCAGGCGTGAATGACTGTGCAGCCGTGAATGACTGTGCAGCCGTGAATGACTGTGCAGCCGTGAATGACTGTGCAGCCGTGAATGACTGTGCAGCCGTGAATGACTGTGCAGCCGTGAATGACTGTGCAGCCGTGAATGACTGTGCAGGCGTGAATGACTGTGCAGCCGTGAATGACTGTGCAGCCATGAATGACTGTGCAGCCGTGAATGACTGTGCAGCCGTGAATGACTGTGCAGCCGTGAATGACTGTGCAGCCGTGAATGACTGTGCAGCCGTGAATGACTGTGCAGGCGTGAATGACTGTGCAGGCGTGAATGACTGTGCAGCCGTGAATGACTGTGCAGCCGTGAATGACTGCCATGCTTAGCTCAGCTCAGCTCTTCACTCTCGTGATGAATGCAATCAGACTCCTGCTGTGTTTGTGCTGTGACTATCGTTCGGCTCACTCACACTTTATTGAACAGATACATTCAGTTTTTAATTGTAGTGTTATCTCTAACTTAACTCAATTATTTTATTACCATAAAAATGCAAACGACATTGGGAGCAGTGCTGCGGTAGGCAATGTAGGGCAGTGAAGCAAGTGCATTCTAGGAGTTGTTGTCTTTCATCCACATGAGCCACATTTCTATTAAGTAAATGATCCATTTTAAATACACATTCATCTTTCCAGCAGTGAAGTATCCCTTTTATTAATTCCTGCCAATATTTAATGAATATGTCTGTATTTGTAGACTTCCACTGCCACCGTCATCATTGTCGTCACGGATGTGAATGACAACGACCCCACCTTTGACCTTACTTTACCCAGAAACCTGACAGTTAAGGAAGAAGAGGCCAATGTGTTTGTGGGTCAAGTCAGGGTAAGTACCATGAAAACATAAATAAATTATCTTTAGTTTGGGCCTTTTTCCACAACATTTCTAAACATTTCTAACTAAGTTTGCAAGCTTCTAAGGGTCCTGTAAGGTTCGCACCTGTTACCTTTTTACCTGTCATGCTGCTCAGATCTTCAAACAGCACTTTCTATTGTTCCCCAATTAAGTCATGGCAAATTAGAGTCATTAGTCACCTTACAGTCTGTCGCTGATGACTGCTTCTGTTCCGCCCTGCCAAGCGGTTGGATTTTTAATAAGCATGTTTGATTAATCATGCTTTTGGTTGGTTAGAAAGATAATCAATGAAAGATGCGTCAGGCTTTCATTCACAATTCCGTGATTGTCATCATGCTCCTCTTTGCCGCTCATTTGTTGCTCTGTGATGTCTTGATCACCGAGTTCGGGTCTGATGTGATTGACAGAAGTGAGATGACGCAACTTTTCCTTTGTGAATAAATAAAACTGCTATTGAAATCATTTAGTGCGTTGAGATCATGTGGCGTGATATTGTTTTTTTAACAAACTAACATCTACATCTCTAAAGCGTTATGAGTGCTCTTGCTAAAGCCTCCTTATGAGCTGTTCTTCACTTTCCATCCTCTTTCTTTTCATTTCATCATCCTCTCACCGTCGAAACATGTTCTGTGTAGTCTGCCATGTTCACAACACGCAGGTGCTCACCGAACTTTGAGGCCTCACTCTCAAATTCACACACAGTTCCCCGTGGAGATCTAAACCACCTGGATTCTTATTGTGTGCTGTGACAACAAAGAGACATACACATACGGACACTTACTTCACACATCGCAAACGCACGCCAGTGTGTGTACACGCCACTACAAACACATACAGCCGTGATGTTTGCCACAGGCTAATATGTCCAAAGGCTTTAAGATACTATTCACACTGAGAGCTTCAAACAAACATCTATCTATCTATCTATCTATCTATCTATCTATCTATCTATCTATCTATCTATCTATCTATCTATCTATCTATCTATCTATCTATCTATCTATCTATCTATCTATCTATCTATCTATCTATCTATCTATCTATCTATCTATCTATCTATCTATCTATCTATCTATCTATCTATCTATCTATCTATCTATCATGTATATCTGACTTTCTGTCTGTCTGTCTATCTATGTCTGTCCATCCACACACACACACATACTGTACAAACCGTATTTTCTATCCCCTTACACTGCCCCTGCCCCTAAACCTACCCATCACAGGAAACATTCTGCATTTTTTCTTTCTAAAAAAAAACTCAAATCCCTGTATGATTTATAAGCCTTTTGAAAAGTTGGGACATGGCAATGTCCTCAAATTTCACCCTCTCCTTGTTATACCTATGTCATACCTATGTCACTATACACATTTGTGTCCTTATGTCACAAAAACATGCCCCCCCCCCCCCACACACACACACACACACACACATAATTTACTTAAAAAGCATGGTCAAGTGGTTTCACCCAACTATATTGAATAATTTTTTACAAATAACAATTTAGTTATATGAACAAAATAATTTCAAGTAAAGATGATAATTACTTTGAGTAAATACAATCCATTTAAAAAAATTCTCTGTTACATAATATGTATATGTGCAGTTTACTTAATAATGTAATTGTTATACATTTATAAAAGCTTATTTTAGAATAATTTACCTTATTAAATTAACGTTTTGCTCTACAAGTGTAAGGGGAAATATTTAAAATAATAATAAGCATATTTTTAGAAAAAAAATATGCAAAAATAACTGATTGGACAAACTCTTTGTTTGAATCAAACTTTAATTGAGGGCAGGCAATCCTTTAAAAGAAAAATCTCCCTTTGCTTTAAACTTTGAGCGTTGTAACTTTGCAGATGTTGTTTATGCTCAAACAGCAACACTACACACTAGCTACAGTTAGAAAAGTGAAATTGTGTTTTACCACCCCTTTAAAAACGAAGTAAACTAAGAAATAAGGATGTACATTGAACTTTCTATTGGTTAAATAATCCTGAATAAATACATTTCTCTGGTCTATGATGCAAATGTATTAACATAATTGGCATAAATACTTTTGGAAAGTTTTAGCATGCCCTGTGAATCTCCACCTAATACTATTTTAAGTAACACTTTGTTAAGTCTTCATAATTATTATTCATGCATTTGTTTGAGCATTAGTGTTTATGTATTATCTGACTATAAATGCTAAATATGTTAAATGTTTGACTAAATGCACTATTAAAAATGTATTTGAAATGAACTAGTGGAGGCAAAAAGGTGATTTAAAACTTAAAAGAAATGTTGAAATGTTTCTTGACATTGAATAGCAGTCACCAGTAATGTTAGGAAACCGGCTTTTAATAATGCATTGTGTAGTGTTTGTTTGTTTACTTATAGCTCTGTTTACATATTCATCCCATTACTTAATTATTGAGGCGAGCAGATGCCATGTAAGTGTGCTGTCAGGACGTTTGATGAGTGTTGCTGGTGAGAGGGCCACGGGCAGCACTTTCATTCCTCAGCGCTCAGATGTGGCTGTAATTTCTCAAGGCTCAGACATGCTTCTTTCATTTCACTTATTTCCATTCGCCGCATTTGGATTTTGGCCCTTCATCCCCCTCATCTTCCTGTCCCTCCTCTCATCTCTCCCTCTCTTCTCCTGGAGTCTCTGTCGTTCATGTCGGTTACTCTGCATGCTTCTCTAATAACCCCCCCAGTTATTCTTCCCATCTGCATCTGTAATTACTAGAGGAAGGAATTATGGCAGGCACCTCTGAAGCCATTACAGCCGAGCGCTGCTCCCTTCCTCACATACAAATGAGCCGCTGCAACCACACAAGAATTAGGATTAGTTCAGCAAGTCTTTATTTATTTGCCCTAAAGTACTGCCAGCAATTAATATTTTATTTTATTTTATTTTATTTTATTTTATTTTATTTTATTTTATTTTATTTTATTTTATTTTATTTATTTTATTTTACTTTACTTTATTTTATTTTATTTTATTTATTATTTATTATTTATTATTTTATATTTATAATTATGTAAAGTGAATTTTATTCATTGTAAAGGCTATAAAAGGGATAGTTCACCCAAAAATAAAAATGTTTTGTCATTTAATCACCCTTCTGTTGAACACAAATTGAGCAGAAAATATTTTGAAGTGTTATTAACCAGACAATTGATTGTAGCCATTGACTACCATAGTAGGGGAAAAAATGGCTGCCATCGACTTTTTGGTTAACAACATTCTTCAAAAATCTTCTTTTTTATTGCATTCAGCAGAAGAAAGAAACTCAAACAAGTTTGAAACAACATGAGGATGAATAAATTATAACAGAATTTCCATTTTGGGCTGAACTATCCCTCACAGTAACAATATTTTGTTTGTATAATACATAATTGTTACTTTTTAGCATTCATATTGTATGTACCATACAAAAGTTTGGGATTTTTTTATGTTATTGAAAGAAGTGTCTTATGCAGTTGGATTTGTTTCATTAATAATACAGTATAAACAGTAATACCGTGACGTTTTTTCATTATTTAAAATATTGATTTTAAAATGTCATTTATTTCTGTTATGGCAAAGCTGAATTTTCAGCATCATTACTCCAGTCTTCAGTGCCATTATCCTTTAAAAATCATTCTAATATGCTCAGGAAACATGTATTATCATTTTCAATGCTGCAAACAGTTGCGTTTTGTAGAAACTGTAATCTTTTTTTTTTTTTTTTAGGCTTCCTTGTTGAAAAGAAAGTTAAAAATAACAAATATAACCGCATTTATTTGAAATAGAAATATTTGATAACATTATAAATTAATCACTTAAGATCAATTAATTGCAAGTTGATTTCATTAAAATAACATACTAACCCCAAACCTTTGAATTGTATTGTACATTTATTTTATTTGTTTATTTATTCTGTATAAATAAAAATGTATGACCAGGAATTTATGTTTTTGCTTCCAGGCTACTGATCCTGATGCCGGGCTCAACGGTCAGGTCCGATACCGGCTGCTTTCCTTTGCATCTCTGTTCACCATAAACGCCACGGGCAGCATCTTCACAGCCGTCCCGTTGGACAGAGAGACTCGCAGCCGGTACGATCTGATCGTGGAGGCGTCAGATGGGGCGGTTGACCCCCGCAGGACCACCATCACGCTGCTGGTGGAGGTATTAGACATCAATGACAACAGCCCTGTGTTTTCCCAGCCCACCTACGCAGTCAACGTTCAAGAGAACACCCCAGCTGGAACCGTCATCCTGAGACTCAGTGTGAGTACTCCGTTCACATTACGCTTGACTCATCGATAGCTCAGCGCTCTGTAGTTCTCTCATATCTGAAACTTCACGATTTGACGTTGACGACTGGCGTAAACTGTTGAGAAAGTTAAAGGTGAACTGTGAAATTTCTGCGTCACCAGTCAGCCTCCGTTTGACCAGGCATCTATCCTGACTTTTAAAAAGGAAGGAAAAACAGATTGAATGTGGGTGTGTGTTTATTTATGTGTCTGTCTATCTGTGTTGTGTCTGCTGGCCTGACAGTAACCGGCTGATTATGTGTGCTGTGTTTCCCTTGAGAGTGTGGGGTAAAACATCTCTACATTTCCCTTTTTATTCCTGACGGGCTGCATATTTAACTAGATAAATATTGACAAGCTTGACAGACCCAGTGTGAAAAGCTGGAGATGCTGTCTTGAGGTAATGTGCCTCTAAACGATCATGCTCTTGGGACTTTTAACAGAACGCCAACGTAACAACACAATCACCAATGAATTTTAAATAAACTAGAGACAAATATGAGCAAAAAGTCTCAGTGACATCCTCACTAAACTGTTACGCCGCTTTAAGTGGCAAAAGTCTTAATTGTATCTACAAGGGAGAGATTTTTTACGAAGGGTCTCGTAGGTCAAAGTCGGCAGTGACCAGTGTTGTTTGTATCTCTTTCAGCTGAGTCATTTTACAAGTAGTTTTAGCCAGGCAAGATTTGGGGGGGATCTTATCTGAAAATATTTCAGCTCGCCATTGATGTATATTTGGGTTGAAACATCAACAGGTAAATAGTGTACAAATGTTAGATATCGGAAATGAATTAGCAGAATATAATGCTATTTTATGCTATTTTCCAAATAAATATTTTAACGTGTTAGGAATTATAAATTAATCATATGCGTTAAAGGGACACGCCGACTTTTTGGGACTTTAGCTTATTAACCATATCCCCAGAGTTAGATAAGGCATACCATTCTCATTTTCGTGCATACCATAACTCTGACTAGGGATGGGTACCGAAACCCGGTATTAAACGGGACCCGGGGGTGAATTTTGAAAGACCGTTGTATCGATAAGCTCGGACGTTATCGGTTCTGCTGTCGGTACTTTTGAAAATACACGTGACGAGAGGGAGGGAGGGAGGGAGGGAGGGAGGGAGGGAGGGAGGGAGAGAAAGAGAGAGAGAGAGAGAGAGAGAGAGAGAGAGAGAGAGAGAGAGAGAGAGAGAGAGAGAGAGAGAGAGAGAGACCGACCCTTAAAATCTTTTTTATTTACAATAAATATATCAAAACACAAAACCAAAAAAACTTCTTGAAAAATAATATAAAAAAAAAAATATATATATATATATATATATATATATATATGATGAGTCTCGATTTCTGTTGATACATCATTTGGTGTAAACAGAATGAAAACATGGATCCTTCATGTCTTGGTACCACTGTGCAGGCTGCTGGTGGTGGTGTAATGGTGTGGGGTGTTTTCTTAGCACACTTTAGGACCCTTAGTACCACTTGGGCATCGTTTAAATGCCACGGCCTACCTGAGCATTGTTTTGGACCATGTCCATCCCTTTATGACCACCATGTACCCATTCTCTGATGGCTACTTCCAGCAGGATAATGCACCATGTCACAAAGCTTGAATCATTACAAATTGGTTTCTTGAACATGACAGTGAGTTCATTGTATTAAAATGGCCCCCACAGTCACCAGATCTCAACCCAATAGAGCATCTTTTGGCCAATCAGCCTTGCTGATATATCAGTCAACCCCTAATATACAGTATATAGCAACTGGACACATTTATATTCATATACCATGGAAAAAACAATATGTGTTCACATACGCAGCAGTATCAGCAGGCACAATTGAAAAGTGAATTCCCCTCTTGGATTCAGACTGAATGATAAGTAAGGTTGTCTATGTGTGTGTGGTTGGCGGTTGAGGGGCAAATGAGTGACACTGTTTGAAGACGGTGATCTCGCTGCTTTATTTTTATCTCAGTGTGTCTGACACCTTCAGGTCCCTGCAGCACTGGCTGGTGTCAGAGCGCTGTGAGTCCTGGTGACAGGATCTGGTCCTGGGCTGATCAGCTAATCAGATTCCCTGTGCTGCTTCTCTCGAGGGTTCCCAAGCTTTATTTATATACTTCTGAAACCTTTGAGATCAGTGTAGAATTTAATTCCTTGTGCCTTCCACATCAAAGGAAGACACCTGAAATGTCCCCACACCCACAGAGAGACTGCTCAGAGTGTCTCACCTCTCCTCTCCTCTGCTGTGCTGTGCTGTCTGTTAGCTTTCACTCCTAATCAGCTTCAGCTGCAAAACACAGCAATAAATCTATGAGTGGTTAGCATGTGCAGTGGCCCCAAAATATATTTGGACACCTGAGGCAATTTAAAAATGTATAAATGTCATTGCATTAAGATATCAAACCAAGTGGCATTTATTTTAAAGGCGCACTTTTCAAGTAAAACATTTCACACAATGTTGAAAAAAAAAAAAAAAAAAACGTATTTTTGATGGGGAAATAGAACACGAACAAATGTTGGGTTATTTTTTATTTTTATTTATTTTTAATAATGTGGTGGTTTATTTAACCCAACATAATGGATTGATAAATGTTTACTATAATGTTAGCTTTTTTCTTTTTACTTCATACATGAATTAATGTAACCCTTTAAACAAAAAACAAAAAAAATACTCCACACAACCACTGTTTGCATGATGATACCTTTAATTTCTAATTTCGCTCGTATTTTACAGCATAGCATATTGTGTAAATTGTAATACTATTGCCTACAATTAAGCTTGTCTAACAAACATTTGAAAGTAATTCAAGTGTAACTGACCGGTCTGTTTTAACATTTCCACTGAAACGGCGCTAGATCTCGTGCAGGAGTTGTTTCACTCATACCCGAAATATGCTGTGACTGACTCCATACCTTTTTCCATAATTAATCAGTGTACAGTTCTGAGAACATATTTTAATATCCTAAGTATTTATATTTTGTATTTTTTTTATAAAATCATAAAAGTTTATGCAAGGCATCAGTGGTTCCCATCATGTGAAAAGGACGACTCAACACTTGTTTAGGTGACTCACATTGTGCCCCTCTAATTTTATGCTTTGCATTAAATTAAATGATATAGGCCTAAAGTACAGAAACACATTTATAAATTGTATACATATGGAATGCCAAGTCTACCAAAAAAAAAAAAAAAAAAATACTCTTTACCCTATGGACAAAGAAATGTATAAATACATAAATGTAAAAATAAATAAATGTATAAATTAATAATTGTGGAAATAAATACAAATTTAAATGTAGACATACATAAAATAAACAAGGAAATAAATGGAAAAAAATTTGTATTTCATTTTATCTTTTTTGCTTTTCTTTGTTTATTTATTTAGTTTATGTATATTTTTATTTATTTTTCATTTTGGCAGACTTGGCATTCCATAATACAAAGCTGTATTTTACCAAAGAGACGCACCAATTTGGCAGAGCTGCGCTGCTCTCTCCTGAAGAGGATGCAAAAATCCTGCGATAAATAACAACCCTGGGTTGTTAGGTCTAAACCAGGAGCTGGGTAACACAAAAGCTACCCCAACACTGAAAGAAATTACCTCAAAAAAATTACCCAGGAAGTTCAAACCAAGATTTAGGTTGGAAAAACAACCAAGAGGTTTTTAGAGTGCATAGTCTGGACTTTGGTTTGATATCCTATCATCTAATGCTGTGACATTCATGTGTCTATTCCAGAGAAAACCTTTGCTGCTCTCCTGATATCATATGGTTTGTTGAGCTGACTAACTCTTTCCTCACCAGGTTTTTTCATCTTGAAACATTGAAAACACGGAAAGCCGGAAATGTATGCCAATGGCAGGAAACCTTTTTCTCATAAATGACGGACATTTCCGTCAATGGCAGAAAGATAGTTATTACATGTTCTTGGTCTGATTTACCAGTGCACATTATTGCAAATGGCTTTATTTAGTAATCTTTAGTAATTATTGTTTTAGTTTTTTCTTTATTATTATTTTATTGTCAAGACTTAAAGGTACCATGTGTAATATTTATGCGACAGAATATCTATTGACAGTATTGCAAGATAATATACACAACTATGTTTTTGAGTTGTGTATAAAGACCTTACATAAGGAACCATTATGTTTTTATTACATTAGAATGAGCTATTTCTATCTTCATACACAGCGACTGAAGTCACCATTTTCTTCAGTTGCCCATAGCGAACAAACTGCTCTACAGAGAGCTAGCTACTCTCTGCTGTCTCAGATGACAACATGTTTGTCCTGTGTCAGCCACCGCTGACTGCTAATTCTCTGTGCTTTGTAAGGGAGGGGTGAGCGGTGGGTGGTTGCAATTCAAAACCTCACCACTAAATGCCACTAAAATTTACACAGTGCACCAATTTCAATAAACGAATAAAGATGTTAACAATGTAACCTGCTGAGGAAGTACTCAGTAGTTCTTTTCATAAGCAAAATTCCTACAACTATTACTAATGCCTATTTTGCATAATCCAGTAACTTTAATTACAATGATTTACAAACTACAAGCCCCTCTTACTGCTTCACCACATCTCCTCCAACCACCTGCCGCAATTTTGGTATTTAACGGCAAAATTTCACAATCCAATGTTTACTTGTTTACTTTATTAAGAAGGTGTACACGTGTTTGATTTATTCATCCGCATTTCATTCCAAACCACTCTGGCTTTCCTTCTTCTGTGTAACAAAAACAAAAATATATTTTTTAAGGAATGTTTTCACAGTTTTTACTCTGTCTATACATTGAAAGTCATGCAGATATTGCCCAATTTGGGATTGAGTAAATGAGAATATAAATGTTAATAAATTCCTTTAAGGAATTTGTTAAGCTACTGTTATGCAACTTTATACCTAATTTACACATGGTTGTAAACAGTTCCAAATTAGGGATCTACAGAACCTTTTTTGTGCTAAATAGAACCCTTTTTATAATGTTCTGTAAAAGCCATGCTTTGAAAGTGCTATAGGTGCTATATATTAATATTTTCAGTTACACTGTGTCTCTTCTATTTGTTTATGTAAAAACAATTATGTTTATGAAGGCCAAAATTAATAACTATTAAATAACTTTGAAAAAAAGTATATATATATTATAAAAAAGTATATATATATATATAAAGAACAATATTGATCATATCCTTAAAGCTGCACTATGTAATTTTTTTCATACACTAGATGGCGCCTATTCAAAACTAAGGTGCAGTTTGATGACGCCAAGTTCGAGCTCAGAATTTTGGGACATGTGGTTTTCACCTCACAGCTGGTGGAAAAGAATCGGGCTAGGACTCGGGCAGAAATCATGTTCATGGATGGGATTATTAACGTTACTGTAGTATGAAGCAGAGCAGGGCCAAGTGCTGAGGGAGCTGAGCAAGGCTGCTGGAGAGATTGACACAAGGCTAACGAGCATTGGGTCTTTTATTGTGACGGGACACAGTCGTGAACGCGATTTCTGCTTTTCTGTTCATGAGTATGAGGTAACGCAGCTATGTTTATCATATCAGATACATTTAAGTGTGTTTAAAATTATGTTATGACGTTACTCTGTGCGTTCGTTCAGCGGCTGCTGTGACACTTGTTCACACTGCTAAGAGTAAAGCGTTTCTGCTAAATAAAACTGGAAACCGAGGGTAACGCAGATATGACGCAATTGACAGGGGACTCCCTCAGAAGCTATGCTCAGACATCCCGGCTCCTTGGTTAAAATAGCTTTTTTTATCACAATTTACAAATAGTTGGAAACATCTGGGATATTATAAGAACTCAACAATATATAACACTGGCCTAGTGGCATTTGGATATTTTACTGCAAACATACTACATAGTGCACCTTTAACTGAACAGAGCTGCTTACACTTACATGTTCTGTTAAACTAAGAAGAGAAAAAGACAGGCTGGAAGGAACCCAGTAACAACTTGAGACTTAAAATGTAAAGACATTTTAAGAAATAAATGATTTACCTGTTGAGAGTGTGTTGACAGTGTGTGTAATAGGATGGCTGAGCTTCAGAAAATCAGCAATGAGGTGGCTTTGAGAGTTGCCGATTTGAAAAACAAGAAGGCGGGGGGAAAAAACTAATCTCTGACACAAAGAACCATTTCAGCATACGTTACTACGTGTAAAGAACCGTTCTTTTTTATAAATCTACCTGGCAAAATGTGGGATCGTTAATTCTTTCTCTTTTTTTAACTCTCTGTTCTTGTTCCTCTGTGTCTCTCAGGCGGTGGATGCCGATCTCATCTCTAACGTGACCTACAGGATAAAAACGGAATCGGCTCGGCAGCTCTTCGCCGTGAACCGTCTGACCGGTGCTGTGTCAGTCCTGCAAGCGCTAGACTTTGAGGACTTGGCAACAGGCAACAGCACCTACACGTTTGAAGTGGAGGCGTTAGATCACGGAGGAGTCCTCTCTCCTGGAACGGCCACAGTCATCATTAGAATCACGGTAAGGCTGCATGAGCCGCTCATCAGTTTTAAAACACTCTTTTATCACGGCAGTCTTAATAGCAGCATGAGAAACTCTGAAAGTTCAGCAGGTTTCAGTGGGAGATGATTTGAACTTGGAAGGATGGAAGCAAATTTTCATCAGGTCTAGTGGCGATGATTGGATTAGAACTTTCAAAGCTAGTCCATAGTTCTTACATGCTAATGCTCCTCGCAGAAGCTCAGCTGACTCTGTTCCAGGAATGCCTACCAAAGATGTGATCTTTAAATTCAATTAGTCTTGAAAAAGAAACCTCTATGTTGGCAGGATTGTGGGCGTTGTTTACTGGATCCTTGCCTGAGTTTTTCTACTTTCTCGTTGTGATATTTCTGGTTGACGGTGACAGGAGTGACAGACAAAGCTCTGTGCAGGTTCTGATGCTAGCCTGGCACAGCTATTCCAGGCCTGAATGACTCATTAGCTTTGTGACTGCAATTATGTGAGGATTTTAACGGGAGCGCTCTCCAGCGCTTCCGAAGATTAGCCGGGGGATCAGAACAGAAGGATTAGCCTCCTCCAGTTTACAGCAGCTGGAGTGAGTGTGAGTGTCTGAGATGAAAACTGAACTTGTTGAACTTCATGTAAAATATTATAATTTTAATTATGTAAATCTGATGGAAATGTTGTGGTTTTCATGAGTTATAGCAATAGCTAACGCTAACTTAAAGGGATAGTTCACCCAAATATGAAAATTACCCCATGATTATGAGATTATTTTCAATTTTGGGTGAACTGTCCCTTTAAGATGAATGATACAGTTACAGCATGCATGTCAGTATTTACTACTTTTTTTATTTAAAAATAAATGTGGAAGTTATAACAATATAAGTTAGCATTGTGAGCAAACAAAATGCAACATTAATTTCCATAATTAATGTTGACCAATTAACGCACTGCCCAGCAAAGCACACCTTTCCTGGTTTTGGCCAGAGAGATAAGCTTGCAAATGAGTCACAAGCAACTGCAAATGACTCCGTTTTTCTTCCTTTGATCACTTCAGCCTGTATATGTTTAACCGTGGGAAGTCCAGAGCAAATGCATGCAAATGAGCACCAACCCAGCAGGGTCACTTTCATTTATCAAAATAATATGTGCTTTTCAAGTTTAAATTCAAAACATGCTATTCCAAAAATTTAAGATGTGCTCCCTTTGTGTTAATTGTAATTAAGGGACTCGGTGTGTAAATATTTGTTATTACAATTTTTGGATGCAGTTAAAGGATTATGATAATTAAACAAAACAAAAAATCCTGATAATTTACTTGCCCCAGTTCCATCTGAGATGTTTATGTCTTTCTTTCTTCAGTGGAATTTTTTTTTTTTTCGTTGAGGAAAACATTCCAGGATTTTTCTCCACACAATGGACTTCAAAGGCAACCAAAATGTTGATGGTCCATATCAATGAAGTTTCAAAGGGATTCGAAGGGCTTTAAAGGCTCTATAAGATCCCAGATGAGGAATAGGGTCTTATCTAAAGAAACCATTGGTCAATTTCTTTAAAAAAATACTATGTCTATACTTTTTAACCTAAATTGCTTATCTTGCGTTTCTCTGCAACACAGCAAGGATTGCACAATCCCAAATAAAAGGTAATCTGATTTAAAAAAAAAAAAAAAAAGAAGCAAATTCTGGTAGAAAATAAGTATTTGGTCACCTACAAAAAAGCAAGATTTTTGGCTCTCACAGACCTGTAACTTCTACTTTCAGAAACCCCTCTGTCCTCCACTCATTACCTGTATTAATGGCCCCTGTTTGAACTCGTTATCAGCATAAAAGACACCTTTTCACAACCTCAAACAGTCAGACTCCAAACTCAACTATGGCCGAGACCAAAGAGCTTGTCAAAGGACACCAGAAACTAAATTGTAGACCTGCACCAAGCTGGGAAGACTGAATCTGCAATATGTAAGCAGCTTGGTGTGAATAAATCAACTGTGGGAGCAATTATTAGAAAATGGAATATTCCGGAAAATGGAAAATGGGTCCACTGATAATCTCCCTCGATTTGGGGCTCCACGCAAGATCTCACCCCATGGGCTCAAAATGATCACAAGAACGGTAAGAAAAAAATCCCAAAACCTAGTGAATGACCTGCAGAGAGTAACAAAGGCTATCAGTAACACACTACGCCACCAGGGACTTAAATCCTACGGTGCCAGACGTGTCACCCTGCTTAAGCCAGTACATGTCTAGGCCCGTCTGAAGTTTGCTAGAGAGCATTTTGATGATTCATAAGATTATTGGGAGAATGTCATATGGTCAGATGAAACCAAAATAGAACTTTTTGGTAAAAACTCAACTTTGTGTCTTTGTTTGTGACTTTTGACGTGTTTGAAGGAAACAGATTGCTGAGTTTCACCATACCTACTGTGAAGCATGGGGGTGGAAACATAATGCTTTGGGGCTGTTTTTCTGCAAAGGGATCATGATGACTGATCCGTGTAAAGGAAAGAATGAATGGAGCCATGTATCATGAGATTTTTAGTAAAAACCTCCTTCCATCAGCAAGGGCATTGGAGATGAAACGTAGCTGGGTCTTTCAGCATGACAATGATCCCAAGCACACCGCCCGGGCAACAAAAGAGTGGCTTCGTAAGAAGCATTTCAAGTTCCTGGAGTGGCCTTGCCAGTCTCCAGATCTCAACCACATATAAAATCTGTGGAGGAACTTGAAAATCTGTGTTGCCCAGTGACAGTCCCAAAACATCACTGCTCTAGAAGAGATCTGCATGGAGGAATGGACCATACTACCAGCAACAGTGTGTGAAAACTTTGTGGCGACTTACAGAAAACATTTGACCTCTGTCATTCCCAACAAAGGGTATATAGCAAAGTATTGAGAACTTTTGTTATTGACCAAATACTTATTTTCCAAATACTAATTTGCTAATAATTTAAAAAAAAATCCTTTTCTGGATTTTTTTTTCCCTCATTCTGTCTCTCATATTTGAAGTGTACCTGTGATGAAAATGACAGGCCTCTCTTATCTTTTTAAGTGGGAGAACTTACACAATTGGGGGCTGACTAAATATTTTTTGCAACACTGTATATTTTTCTTTTTCTTTTTCTTGAAAATGATCGATGGTTTCATTAGAAAATACCTTATTCCTCATCTGGGATCACGCAGAGAATCTGAACCCCTTTGAAACTGCATTGATTTGGACCTTCAACCGTGTGTGAAGAAAATGTAAAGGAAAAATACTTGAATGTTTTCTTCTTCATTTTTTTTTTCTTTTTGACTGAAGAAAGAAAGACAGAAACATCTTGGATGAGATGGGGGGTAAATAAATTATCAGGAATTTATAATTTTAAAGTGAAATAACTTTTAATTATTTGTATTAATCAATGCTATTTTAACTTTAATTTGTATATTTCAGTTTTTAATTTTAAAATTACACTATGTAACTCAAAAATGCATTACATTATCAATCCTTCTTAAAAATGTTTTTTTGTCTTAGCCTTGTGTTTATATTTTAGACCTGACGAGATAGTTATGTGGGAAATTGCATGCAAACATTTTATCTTTTGTTTTTTTTATTTACAGTTTAAGTATATAAATAATATTTGTACATGCTATTAGAAGCAGTTTAAATAATAGATAGTTTTAACTTTTACATTCTAAACTACATGATATTTCACAGCTTATTATTACAATTGTTTTTGTTTTGTTTTTTTCTAGCATTTTCTAGCATGTGGTATGTAGACTAGGTTGCAAATTGCCTAGAAAATTTATTTAAGATTTGTTTATTTTTATTACAGTGTGTGTGTTTATAGATCATAATGACGTACTTCTTACGGAATCAAATTATCCCCCCTGAGATTTTCATGATATTTGCATCGTGTCTTGTTGTGGTGTGAAAACAAAGCAACGAATTGTAGTTGTGTTGCTGTTATTGTCAGATGTGCCTTAAATCTTGAGTTTCTTTGTTTCTCACTGATGTTTACCTTCGAGTTTACCTTCAAAGTTAGCATCCTGTTAGTTTTTCTGCAGTTGAGATGGTGTAACAAATCGTAATGCTTGAGCTGAGGTGAAGGCAATATTATTAATGTCAGGGTAGAGTCATCATAGCTAGGCTTATGGGAGATTTTAAAGGACTTTCAGGGAAAGATTTTTTTCTCCCCTCCCGAATATCAGGCAAAGTGTGGCTGTGTTTGTGGGCATATCCATGTGTGGTCAAGACCCCTAAGAACATTCAGAAAGGGTCACTTGACCTCTGAAGAGTTTCAGGGTTATTTCTATCGTGTGTGTGTGTCTGCAGCCCTTATCCCCTTGACTCTGAGAGAAAAGCAGCTTGCTGCATATAGATCCCTATCGCTTTTGCTGTAGCTTCAGCCACTTGAGCTCATGCTGAGGTGAAAGGTCAGGGTGTATCGATGTGCTGTTTAGGTGGTCAACTTCCAATGATGAGATGCTGAATATAACAGCAGCTTCTCTCTGCAGCATACTTCTACAATGTCATATCTCTTACCCCTTTTGCACAAACAGTTTCGGTGCAGGTTCTCTGCCTCTGTCCATGTCCCAGCCTGTGTATTAAAACTGTTACATGCATTTCCCCCCCAAAATTATCAGTTAAACTAAAAACTTGCTGGTCTCGCACAAGGGTGGAGAAATGCTGTTACTGTCTATGGTCTGAGTGAGTAAGGTAATAATGTTGCTCCACATTGTTCTTTATATCTAAATATATAAAACTGTGCCTGCAAGAGAGACACAGCGTGCAAGAGAGTGAGTGATTCAACGGTTTCAGTTTCAATCTCCAAAAAGAAATGTGTTCCCAGTACTGTGAACAGAAAAGCAGAAATGGAGCATTGCCTGCACAAACACCGGGATTTGAAGTTGGATTTTAAACTGGTTATAGTCAGGTAAACAACACGTTACAGTCTCAGGAAGCAGGTGGCAGGTTTCATGACAGGCTCCAGTTTGCCTAGCCGAGAACAGGCTCTGGCTCCAGAACGCGAACCATTCTTGTGGAAAAGGGGTATTAGAGGTTTGGCTCCAAAATAGTGAACTGCCTTGCTTCCTACACACCACAGTACACATTACATGTCACAAGTTTGGAATAATTACAATTATCTTTTATATAATTAAAATAAAGTAATAATTACAACAACAACAAAAAAACTCTGTTGCTCACCAAGGGCTGTTTCATGCATACTGACTTTTTGACACTGTTAAAGTCTTGGGCTGCATTTCCCGATAACGTTGTCTCTTAGCGCTCTACGAAGACTCTAAAGGTTTAACTTAACTGAAGGTATAGCATTTCTAGGTGTGTTCCCCGAACTATACCTTAGGAGGTCGCTTAAGGTATACCTTCTTAAGTGCGACGTTAGCGTGTGCTGTTTGTGGCGGTGGTGCTGAATTCGCTTCTATCGATGGCTCAAGAATCGATTATTTACTCTATTCAGGGGCTGTTTCACTGAGTTATGCGAAACAAATTATGTTCTTTAGAAAAGAAACACTTCAGAAATAGTTGAACTTTCATTTATCATACAAAATTGCACCTAAATTTTACATAATTCTGAAATGAGTGCACGAACCAGCAATCTCATGCTCAACCGCACCATCAGCATCACGCGTCATTTAAATTATTACAATATATTTTCCACAGTGTCTTGATTTAATCCACAACCAGGGATGATTGACCATGCAGCAGCTGCATCACATTATTGTGTAAATAACTAATTTATATTATTAGATGGCCAACTCAATAAAAACGCAACACGCAAAACATATAATCAGCTGCTACTATATGGCGGAGAAAAAAGAAAGAAAGAGAGGAGCCGCCAGCAGCTGATTTTAGTAGCTGAGCTCCGTCCAGTTTGTCTCGACAAAGCTGGTCCAACAAGATCTAAAAGCTGCTTAATTTGCTGTCGTGGTAGGCAATTTTTTTTTTTTATAGCAGCCTTCTGACATGGTAGCCAGGGACTAAAGTTTTCACGTATGAAATAGTGCACATACACTAAATGGCTCCGCGGATGGCGCCGTCTTTGATTTAGCACAATTCTATTCGCTGCCTCGCTGCCAAAGTTTGACTAAACTCCCCTCCACAATCATTCCCTTTAAATAGGCTCCTAAGCTTTTCCTGTCTAATGGTTTGCCAGCTGATGTACCTTTGGATAATATCATTAAAAAGCTAACAACCATTGGTGTTTGTAATGAAATTGTATGACAATGAAATTTATGAAATTTCTTATGACAATTTTAATCCTTGCATTAAAAAACAAAAAAACAAAAAACAAAACAAAAAAAATATTCAACTAGCCTAATTGAACACTGGGTGTATATTACAACTTCGGAATTATATTCGGATAGACTGACATATAAAGAAGCTTTTTTCACAGTGGTGGCCACTAGTGGAATGAACTTTTAATAGTGATAAGGTAATTAATTTTATTAATTTAATAGTCTAAGAGTGGTCTAGACCAACCTTACGAAAGTATGACTTAAAGAAGGTATTCTTAACTAAGTTCGTTTCGGGAAACACATATTAACGTTAAGGGATACCTTAAGGTATAACTTAAGAATGACGTAGAGTTAAGAAGGTTTCGGGAAATGCAGCCCTGGATTCCCATCCTAAACATGGCCAAAGATTTCTTTTTTTTTTTTTTTTTTTTTTTGAGACAATTTCTGAAAAAATATTCCTTCTTGTTTCTCATAAGTTTCAGAAAGTTTTTGGCTAGTATGGGTCTATCTGACATCAGATATGGCGGAGTGTCCTTACGGGACACAAGTATCTCCTGGAAGCGTGCGACTAGAACAAGAGAGCAAACTCTTATGCAGCTTCTAAAAGATGGAACGGTTCCAGCGATTAAGGTTCATGGTTGTATTTTGGAACCAGGCAGTGAGTAAAACTGCTTCAAATGTCTTTGTGTTGTTAGCTATCGACTCGCATTCATTCAAATGTGTTACTATTCCATTGTTTTTCTACATAAACACACTCTAGTCTGACGTGCTATTGCTGACATTAAATCGCATACAGTAGTTCATAAACCAAATTATGTCCTCATAAACCACGAGTAAACTACGGTAAACCACTCATCACTAAAGGGACGACACCAGACAGAACAGAATCCCTTTGCCAGCGGGCCCTGCCTACCTCATCCCTGTTTTAATGAGTGTTATTAATACATATTTTTTCCATGTCTCTCTCTCTCCCTTTTCTTTTTAGGATATGAATGATTTCTCCCCAGTCTTCAGACAGGATCTTTATAAAGGGATGGTTGCTCCAAACGCAGAGAAGGGGACAGTCATCACAACTGTGTTTGCAGAAGATCAGGATCCTCCAGTAAGTACACAAAGGCATGAAGTACTCTTTTGCAATCTCTGACTCGGCCTCAAATGATAAACCTTGATAGAAACCAATTTTTTTGGCACAAAATGTTATTCATTTTTATAACGGACCTGCAATTTTGGAAGTTCAGTGATTCATTTCGGCCATATTTTGAACTGTTTTTTATTTATTTATTTGTTACATGATTTCAAATAAACCCAGGAATAGTGCAGGGTTTGAGTGAGGATTTGTTATGTGTATATATTTGGAATATCCATCTACTTAAGAGTAGATTTTGCAAATTTTTGAAATATGTCTCAAATAATGAAATCTGGGGCCAGCACTACACACTCACGGTTGCAAAGCTTTCAGATGAATAATTCAAAACACTGCTTTTCAAAAGTTTGGGGTCAGAAAGATGTTTTATGAAGTTATTTTTTTATCTAGCAACGTCGCAGTGAATTTATCAAAAGTGGTAATGAAGACATTTAAAATGTTACAGTAGATTTCTATTATCAATGGCTATTATCATTATCAAATATTATATATATATATATATATATATATATATATATATATATATATATATATATATATATATATATATATATATATTATCAAATGGCTGTTTTGAACCTTCTATTCATCCAAACAAAAATATAATAATTGTAAAAAACCTGTATCATTGTTAGGACTGCTTGACTATAGGAAAAATCATAATCTAGGTAATTTTTTAAATACTGCAATCACGACAATTTAACTTGATTTTGAGTGGCCCACATAATCTGAAGGATGGCTCCCCAACCACAGTTTGGCATGTACACATCTCAAATCTGATCACGCATCTATAATATGGTTTGTTGAAAATAACAAACCGTAAAACAGATGGACGGAGTTAGGATAATGTGTGTTTCTGTCGATGGATACACATTCTAGCTTCCCAAAACATTACAACAGCGATGATCAAAAAGCGTGGATAAACACTCACTCTTGTATGCGAGTGCCATACACTCTAAAAACTAATACTATGATTTACTCAATTTTTTTGGTGAAACATTTTTACACTAAAAAAATTGAGTAAATTTTAAAGCAGTGAAATCAATTATAGACACCATATGAACTTAGTAAATGCAAGTAAAAAAATTAAGTAGATCTGAGTAACTGCATTTGTTACATTAACAAATTCAATTGAGTAGAAAAAATTGGGTAAAAAGCATTTAAAGGGTCATGAAACCCCCCTGCTGCAGCGGTGTTTTTTCACACCTTCGATTTGAAAAAGCTTGTTAAAAGGGGAGTGGTCGACTGTGAAAAGGTGGGATGGTATTGTGTGGAAAGAGGGAATGTTTGCATAAATAGGGGAGTGTCTGTCAGTAGGTGCTGAGCGGTTCTGAGACATGTTCTTGGTTCACGTTGGCATTGTTTACCACAGAGAGATTAAATGAGGGATGAGTACAGCGAATGAGAGAGCTATGAGTGGCGTGCAGCAGAGATCGCAAATCATTCAGCTCTTCAAAGTTCAAACCAGCATAATTCAGTGAGAAATGAAAATAAATGTTATTCTGCATGACGAAATATTTTGCAAACGTGATAAAACTATATTTGTCCAAATATGCACGCTGTTTGGCAAGATGAACAACGCGCCGACGTGATAAGAGAACGTGAACCACCCAACATGCGATGTGATAAGAGATGTGTAATTCTAGATCGGGGTAAAAGCGAAGAGGTTTGAGGCTAGTCTCGACCGCGCATTTCCGTGACGATCCGCGCTGTCTATCACTCGGCAGCTAAATCTATATTTGTCCAAATATGCAGCACACGGTTTCACTAAGAGCCCGAACACATGCGGTTTAGTGCATGGCTGTGACGACAAATAAAACGGAGAGGACGTGGCTTTTGTTCATTGGCCTACAGATTACAGATTGGTTATTTTGCACTCCTGACATAGATAGTCAACGCTTGCAGGTTCGGCGTGCGATTCCTCAGGTGAATTTTACTTTACCGAGCCTTTGTAGCAAAGGCTTCCACAGACGGCGCCGGTTACAGCTCGCTCGGCGCCCTTTACGTTACTTCGTATCAGCACAACGCCTAGCTTTCCTCCGTGACTTTTCCGCACGCTGCTTCCAAAACTTCCCCACCATATCTCTACAATAATGATGTAAGACGAGCCTGACAGAAGTGACTGTCTCATGCATATTAACTAAATTATCTTGTATGCATACTACAGCGCAGGGATTGGACTGAATGAGCTTTATGTCATGAATATATATCGAGAATCGCTCGGAGCGGTCGACGTCAGCATGTGCCCAGCAGCCCATACTTGGGCCGAAAAGGCCGTGCCGACGTCAGCATTTGTGACGTTGCTCCGACTAAACTTTTCAAACCGGAAGACAGAAATCGCTCTGAAAAATGCAAAAATAATTATTTTCACATATGCATACCATTAATGAGTACCCTTAGTGTTTTCAATGATGTGCAGCCTATACATATCTGTTTACATCTCAAAAAAAGTGTTTTGGGGTTTCATGACCCTTTAAAAACCAATATTTATGACTAATATGAACTGTTTTTACTTATGAGTATTACTAACTTGTATAGTATAACTTTAACGTTAATTTCCTCTAAACCTTTGTAAAATACTCCACAGTCCACACAAACACACTTATACATGACATGGCCTTTATTGTCGACGAGTACAGCAATAACGTTACAGCATATACTGTTTTGACATTTAAAGAATAACAGTTATTTTACAACATTTAAACTCATGTAACAGACATTTTAGAAGTAAAAATGAAACATTTAAAAGTAATTCAAGTGTAATCAACCGGTCAGTTATCCCATTTCCACCGTATCAGCGCTGTTTCTCGAGCCTGAGATGGACTAACGGTCTGCGGGTGGACTTTGATCTTGAGACCGCTGTCCTGCGTTTCATTTGTAGCTGAAAGATGCTGCGAGGCGACAGACTCCATAACCTGACAATAAACAAACAGTGCCCAGTTTAAATAAGATTTTATCATCCAAATTCATTATATTCATTATCTTTACGAATAAAGTTGTGTGTTTTGAGCAACACAGCAGGCGTTTCAAAGACCAACGCCACACGTTAACTTAAGGTGACTCACACTGCATCCCTAGATGTTGTTTTGAATTAAACAAAATGGCTTTTAGCACAGTAATGATTATATAGATTAAAAAAAAAAACATACAAACCTGAATTTCACAGAGGAAATGCCCCAATTTTGCGACTCTGAGCAGAAGAAACTGCTCTGGTGACTGAGGAGAATTCAAATATCCGCACTTCACTCAACCGTCCAGCTGTCGTCACGTCAGAGGGTGGGGGAGGGGTGCATTGTTTTAATCCAGTAAACTTACTCAATTTCTTCAGTGTGTGTTAAATATTAATAATCTTGATTTTAATTAAGTAATATTTGTGGTTCTTAAAACATATCGGTTTAATTCTCCATTCTCAAATATTTTGAAATAAATTCCACAAATGTATTAAGTATATTTAAAATAAATAATTGGTTATTTGAATACTAAATTATTTTAGTGAAAAAAACTTAAATATAAATATACATTTTAGACAAAATTAACTGTTGGATTTTTAGTCAATTATTTTGGTATGTTTAACTAAAACCATCAAGTAAATGATATTGAGAGATTTTATTAAGTTAATAAAGTTAATTATTACTGTGATATTTACTAAGCCACTGAAATATTTTTTAGAGTGTAGGCTCAAATGTGACTCGATCATATACGCCGTCATCACCCGGGTGTTTAATGCGCGAGCGCAGGTGAGACCTAAATGCCACGCGTTGCTATTTGTGTTTAAGCTAAACTCATTTAATCCTTGCAGACATTCAAGAGCAAGATGCAGAGAGCAAGAGAACTTGCATGCGCTGAGAGAAGATTTGTGTGTTTGTGCACTCAGTTGCAGATAGCGTACAAATATTGAGTTCTCTTTCAAGTCTTGCGCTTGAAGGGACACACAAACATTGTCAACATGCCCGTCTTGGCGAGTATCCTAGCAAACATAGCAGATTATGTATAGCTAATAACTAATTTCCCTGAGCATTGCACAACCGAACCGCACCGAAACTTTGATAAAAACCGAACTGTGAGTAAATCGAACCATTACATACAATATGTTAAAAATTACGATTATTTATTTATTTATTTATCTATCTATCTATCTATCTATCTATCTATCTATCTATCTATCTATCTATCTATCTATCTATCTATCTATCTATCTATCTATCTATCTATCTATCTATCTATCTATCTATCTATCTATCTATCTATCTATCTATCTATCTATCTATCTAAAATAAGATTATATATATTTTTTTTTATTTAAAAGTAGAAGCAACAAAAAAAAACCTACTAAAATAAAAATAGTCACATTTAAATAAAGAACAATGAATTAAGAATTAAAAAAAATACATTAAAAATTATGTTATGTTTTTAATCCTAATAAGATTACAATTTGTATCCAAATAAGACTATTATAAACGGTCATTTTAAATGTATCTCAATGGAAATACTTGTAAATCATAGCCCTGGCCAGGTTAAGTGTGTTCCAAATGACTCAAAGTTTGAGATAAGGTTAGCTAGAGTTAAGACTACGGTTCATTCTTTCTTTGAGTGCGTGATATCATCCGTGGACTCTTTAAACTCATTTGGATTTCTTCATCTGAAGTCTTTATAGTGTTGTATTCCTTCGTTTGAGAGTTTAGACTCTGGCTTGTGTACCTGTATACATGTCCCTGCGTTAACATGTTAGTCCGCTGTTGTGGATAATCGGTTTGTTCCACTCTGTCATCTTTATTTGATTGATCTGACAGAGCCGTTTTACGTTTGCCATCTGGAAACCGGCCTTTCTTTCTCGCACGCTAGACGACTCAGAAATGAAATTACACACACTGATTTTTGACACCACGCTGTGAATCCGTAAATAATTTTTTTTGTGCTTTCATAAGAGAGTAAAAACATGAATTGGGTTTTAGAACGCAGCCCGGCATGCTTCTGCAACTTTTACAGCTGGAGGGAAACGCAAGGCCATTACAGTATAGCAAAGACACATCTCGAATTACCTTATAAATTACATAAACAAGGTTATTCGCTGCCTGAGGTTTGGTTTATTCAGAGTGGCAGTGCACGCCAGGGGCTGGATATGTGCTGAATGCTTGTAAATGTTTATCATCCACAGACTGTAAAACATAAAGATGCTTTGTGGGTTTCTGAGTCTCTATATGCTGTGTGCGGACGTGTCCTTAACAGACTTTATTGGCTGTCTGTAACTCTGGACTGCAATGGCATCTAAGTTTCAAAGACGTCTGCATGTAGTATAAAAGTATTTTTAAAGTGTGTTAATTTGTCTTTCACAACCGCCAAACTTCACAAGCAACTGTAGGTGACATTTAAAGCCTCACTTTTTGCCATGGTCAATTTTGTACCCATCACTTTCCTCTAAGGGAAACAAAGCTCGCAGCAGGGGTGCCTATAAAAAACAGGAAGTGTTTGAATTGGTGATCAGGAACGGCCTTTTCATTAGTGGGTGTTCAAATGAACTGTGATGTTGCTGTTGAAATGTGTAGCTTTTAATGTTTCACTGCGTGGTCGTTGCAGTTGTCACAGAATTATGAGCTATGGTTGGTGCTGCTTACGGTGCATTCAAAGAAAC
The DNA here is from genome assembly GCF_024679245.1 of Pseudorasbora parva. Taxonomy (NCBI): domain Eukaryota; kingdom Metazoa; phylum Chordata; class Actinopteri; order Cypriniformes; family Gobionidae; genus Pseudorasbora; species Pseudorasbora parva. The sequence continues at coordinate 32,354,052 of NC_090188.1, read as the reverse complement.
AGCAGGGATGCTGGAAGCACTTTTTAGCCCACGTCTTATTCAACTGAACATTGACTGATATTAAAATATGGTCTTTAATAGGTTCATAAAATTGCATATTCCACATAGAAATGGCTTAAATATACACTATATCGTTCAAAAGTCTGTAAGATTTTTGTTTTGTTTCTGGAAGTAGTTTCTTATGCTCACACCTACTGTAGGCTGCATTTATGTGCATTTATTGTTATAAATGTGTTTACTGTTACTCTTGATTAACTTAATGTCCTTGCTAAATTAATTTATTTTATTGTGTTAGTAAAGTTTAGTTAAACCTTTACATTTTGATTTGTTGTTGGTAGGCATGTGCCGATTTCATCACGATGTACAATATTATCACTATATTGAAATAAGTTGCAAAAAAAGTGTTGCCATAGCATAACAGCTTTAAAAACTATTTTTGTAATAACAAAAATAACTGAATGTTTAATACAATAGTGCACCAAAAATATATACAGCTCTGGAAAAAAAAGAGACCACTTAACATCGAGAAACAATGAGAAATCAATGTTAAGTGGTCTCTTGATTTTTTTCAGAGCTGTAAAAGTACAATTTTCAAACTTTTTTTCAAAATTCTTTGCAAAAGAATTAGGCTATAAAGAACAACAGGTAGGCTAACAAATAAGGTCTCATTATTTAATGCATTAACTAAGATTGAGCAATAGCTACATTTGGTACAGAAAGTATAATGTTTTTGGTAATGTTGCTTAAGAAATACTGATCATTGTTAGTTTTATCTTAGGTCCATTAAAAAAGTTATTTTGATTTTGATTGTAATGTCATTAAACCGTAACTAAGAATTTAACATTACTTAGAATAATTAATTCTTTATAAGTATTTTTCATTGTCAATTTGGTAATAATTAAGTCGTATGTCTCAAAGTTTTACTGAACAATAACAAATAATCAGAACAGTTCTAATTATTAGGGCATGTTGTAGTCCAGATTAAAACATAAAAATGTTTGTTTGAAAATATATAGCCTATTAAGTCTTTAAGTATTAAGTATTTGGTGCTGTGATGAACAACATTGAGATTACAAAAGATGAATGGCTGTTTTAAAAACTACAAGGGTTTTTTGTTTGTTTGTGGGGGTTTCCAGGGTAAACGCTGCATTCTGCAGTTCATCAGCGCCTTCTGCTGTCACTGAGCGGCACTTCAGCAGCGCGGCTCCTTCACCGGTTCAGTCATGTGCAAACGCACGTTGGGCTTGTTTACATCTGAGCGCTTCCCTTTGACGCAGAATACAGCGGTGTTGAGCATTTATACGGTTGATGGGCAAAGTATTCTTGAGTGCATTATAAAAAAATTATAAATTGTTAATAAATTATTATTTACGATATTTTAAAGTGCCCACAATAACAATATCGTGCATATTCATTATCGTGATAAATCGCATTATCGAAAATCGGCACATGTCTAGTTGTTGGTGTTGGAACTTACAGACTTTTATTTAGTATTCATACGGTTTAATTGCTCTGAGCTTGAAATATTTGAGAAAGCTTATTCATACATTTAACCTAAAAATATCATGTAATCCCACATTTTTAGTAATGTAAGCTTGACTAGCTAATTAAAAAAATGCCACCTTGCTATTTGGTTACGCTATGCGGACACACTTACATGTACTTACATTAGAATAATCCTGCATTTAATTACGTCTGTAATTAATTTTTGTAATTACATTTATAATTACGCTATTGACAATCCCTTTCACCTAACCCTACCCTTAACTTACCCATACCACCACACCTGTCCCTAACTTTACTCGTACCCCACCTCAATATCGACAAAAGTGTTTTGTTTTGCTAAATCTTCCACTTAATGGTAGTCTTGCAAAACATAAATAATAATAATTTAATAACAAACTTAATTAATTTACTGTCCCTTTTGAGTGCCATGGCAAAGCATGCTGGAAAGTAGAAATTGCAGCCCAGTTCCAGTTAAATTTCAGTTTGTCTAAATTTAAATAAACAAGTTCATCAAACTCAAAACAATGAAACAATTCAGATTACTTAAAATGTGTCCGTTTTGAGAACTCAATAGAAAAAAGAAAGTTCTAAATACTTATAAACATTAATTTGTTTTAACTAATTTGTTTAATTTGAGTTACTCTACTCAAACCATTTTTTGAGCTTTAGGGTATTTATTAGACACAAATAGCATCATATGCACAGAATATCTGAAAAAAAAAACTGTGGATAAGAATGAGATGACATGGCGGAGAGAAAGATTTTTAGTGAATAACGATAACTGGTTTTATAAGACTGGACAATTCTTGATCGCAGGTGAGAGTATAGTGGTATTTAAGGTGACTGAATCCAAGCAGGACCCTGTGTGCTTACATCACCGTAGGGGACAGGAGTGTCTGACAGAGGTATATGCTGCTGGGATTCTCTGACATAGAGCTTAACCTGCAAGAAAGAGACACAACATTGCCTAGGGTTTTGAGTTTATTTATTTATTTTTTATTTTTTCCAATCATTTTTATTTTGAGTTCAAGGACGCTGACAATGCCAAAGTGACAAGCTAGTTCTTGTCGTGCTAACTGTTAAAGCAATGAGTCTTCAAAAAAATCAAAAAAAAAAAAAAAAACCTTTTTCCAATCTCAAAGTTTATCTGCAGATCTTAAAGGAAACATTTATTTTTAAAGCTGACCTATAATGCCCCTTTTTACACGATGTAAAATAAGCCTCTGATGTCCCTAGTGTTTGTGTGTGAAGTTTTAGCTCAAAATACCCACAGATAATTTTTTATAGCATGTTAAAAATACCCTTTTTGGGACTGAGCAAAAATGTGCAGTTTTTGTGTGTCCCTATAAATAAAAATGAGCTGGTGTTTCCGGCCCCCTTTCAAGAAGAGGGCAGAGCTTCAAGAACTCCGATACAAGGACAATCTCACACACATAAAACATCCGAATCTGTCAGTAGCTGTATTTAGTTCGAACTTAAGTCAGACAGTGAAAGCTGGAGACCCAGAGAATAAAGGATGCATGGAGATAGAACATATAGTTTAGTTTAATTACGGTTATAACTTATATTGTAATCTTGCTTTGATCCATTATTATTACAAACCTGTTGTAGTGGACCCTGTCTGAATGATGACCAAAACTTTACTGATGAAAGTTTATTGTACATCACACAAAAGATGAAGCATCTGATTTCACTCCAGAAAATTGCCATAATAACTGAATAAAACAGCAAAAGAAGGGCACATTAAAGTGTTGTCAATAAACACTCTCTCTACCTTGCATTATCATCAACATACACAGCGAATTACACGAAAACACTTTGGAAACAGTAGACCTTATGTTTTTTTTTTCTGTAATAGTGTGTGTTGTCCCTTTCATTACTGCCGTGACCAGTATTGCTCTACAAGCTGGATCATGAAGAGTTGGTACGGATCCTTTTGTAATAACTTTTTTTTTATAAAACTCTCATATCGACCCTAGTTCACAAAGCAGCCTAGTGTAAAAGTATTTGCTTGATGTCTATAAAAGAAAATGTCTCCCTTTGCATTGAACTTCGAGCATGGTAACTTTACAGATTTTGTTTATGCTCAAACAGCAACACTACACACTAACTAAATTTTAAAAAAAGTTAAATCATAATCAAAGACCCCTTTAATAATGTGATTTTCTATTTCATACAGCACCAATCACTAGCCCCTTTCACACAGCAATCCTGATAAATTACCTTCAAATTACAAGAACCAACTTCTCACGTAAATACCCAAATGTGATTTACACACAAGCTACAGTGTTCCATCTTTTAGCGATAAGATAGCTTTCACATATCAGTAGCAAAATACAGGTAAAACCTGTGATGTCAATCATCAGAAATGAGTGGTATTGACGCTGAGCCATTTTCTTCATTCACCTGGATGAGGGAAAGCTCTTTAGTTTCATTTGTTACATTTTTTATTTACTTCTGAGTGATAGGCCTAAATGGATGATCACACAGAAGTACAGAACACGGGTTTGCTCTTAAAACACAAGGCACATTGCTAAGATTAAATACAGTAGACGTATTCTTCATTGTTAGTTCATTCTAACTAATGTATTTTATTAATGTTAACAAATTCAACTTTTGTTTTCATATTTTTTTTTTTTTTGAATCTGTTAACAACAAGTTTTTTAAAAACTTTCAGACACCTTGGGTGTCGTGTTTTAAGAAACATTGGCCATGTCCTCCCTTTTCAAACTGCTTATAAATCATACAGGATGAGTATTTTTGAGAAAGTAAAAATGCAGAATGTTTCCTGGGATGGGTAGGTTTAGGGGCAGGGGCAGTGTAAGGGGATAGAAAATATGGTTTGTACAAAAAACCACTACGCCTATGAAATGTCCCCACATTTCACAAATAAAGTGTGTGCGTGTGTGTGTGTGGCAAGTGTGTTTTTCGTTTTCATGTCTGGGAAGAAAGTATTTTTGATGACCCTGGATACCCCACTGAAATACCAGATTCATCATTCTGGTTGTGTTGTGAGTCACCATGGAGACGTGGAGTAGCTCAATCTCTGTCTCTCTCAGGCATGACTGGAATTAAAGTCAGATAATTCTCGCTTTTAAAATCCCCTTCTCGAAAATGGCCTTGATAGGAAAGCGTGCTGTGGAACAAGGACAGGAAGTGATCGTCCTCATTAGGGTCCTGCTCAAACTCTGATTACAGTACGAGTACCGCTGCATTTCCAGACAGTGTCGGTGAATGAGATAATGACACGGTATTTATATGCACGGCTGCAAAGGTCACTAGGTAATAAAAAGCTCCTCCTTTGCCTTTATGCTGGTTGAACCTCATGTCCTGAGTGGTGACTTCCTTTTATTTGAAAAGATTTAAAGGGATGAGTAATGGACTTCCATCCTTGAAGTGTCACTACAGAGCAGAACAACCTGCAGCCATTAATCATACCGCCACAGCATGAATACAATCACCAGGCAGAAATTAATGTGTCCCACTAATGTGACTGACTCACATTTGAGTGTTGACAGTGACACCCGCTGAAAATGACTCATGAACGTCATACATTAAACAGTTAACAGATTGTATCCTGTATCAGCAGGAAGGAGATCTATCTAATTTCATGGCTTAATGCAGAGGGAAAGCTTATTTTAATTAATTTTTTGTTTTGTTTTTTGTTTTTTAAAAAGTAAGATAACTAATATTAAGATTTGTAATGCCTTGTACACTGCACGACCAAAAGTTGCTGTTTGGATTTAAAGGAACTGTATGTAAGAAATGTATTTCATTTAATCATAAATGGCCCTGATATGTCACTAGACATTATCATGTTAATTTCAAATACTTATATCACTGACAACTGTAGTCTGGCCAGGATATTGTCATTTAAAAGTTGTTGTTGCAGCCCTCAACTGATGTTGGTGTGTACATGTTGTTTTTTGGCCTGAAGCTCCACACTCCACCTATCGACCAATCACAAAGTCAGTAGTGTTTCTGCATCCGGGTTGCCAGATCTGCTCTAGTTACCACAGCTACAGCTACAAACATTCCTGCTGAATCCTGCAGACTATCTGGCAACCTCAAGTGAGGGGGAGAGGGAGAGGGGATACACCGCTCTACAGTCATTTGAAAGTGATTGCAGTACCAGTTTTGGCCACAATCTACACTTCCTTTAAATAGGCAAATGCTTAAGAGTCAATGACCGGATCATTATTGCAGTGATTATTGTGGTCCTAGCATGTTATATGTTTGGCAACAGTTCTTGTGATGGCATGCGTAGCTTTTCATTTCTTAAAGTTACACTGTGTAACTTTTTTAGTTTATTCTTAGCTAAAAACACTTAGTTCTTTCAAAAATTGTATGTGCTCATTAATGTATATTTACTTCTTTAAGTATTCTCGTAAGTTTATAATATGCCATTGAAAATCCATACGGGTGAGGAGTTTGAATGCCGGTCGCCATGTTGCCCCTCCATCTTGACAGTACATTAGCCAAAGAGGGACATACCCGTAAATTCAAGCTTCGCTTTTTGCGTTTTAACACTCGATGGCACTCATTGACGAGGTCGAACTGGAAGCCATGTTAATCTTGGGCTAAATCGGCCACGGAGTGGTCGTTTTAACACCGACCAATTGGAGTTAAAACAAAATCGGAATTGAGAGGAACAGAAACTAATATTCACTGGATTGTCATATACCTTTACACCGCTACATGGGGGAAAATATCACACAGTGTAGCTTTAAACAACCACACAAGAAGACACATCATGGTCATATTACAGGGCGACAATGATCAAGATTCATCAGGCGCAAACAGTTAAATAATGGTTTAGAGGAAGAATGATGAATCAGTTTCACACATGAATATTCACCTCTGAGTCCAGACTGTAAACTCATTAAAAGTCTTTGGAATGTGCTGGAGCAGATTTACAGAGCGCTGGACTCTTGCATTGTTGCACTCTTGCAAGATCTTGACCAAAAAATGTTTGCAGCTCTTGATGAAAATAAATGTTGAGATGGTACATACATTTTCGTCTAAGAGGGTTACAATGGCCTTTAGCCGTAATTTTATTCGTAATATAGTGTACCTTTGTGCTTGATTGTGATCCTTTTTAGATGTTTTATCATAATATTGCATCAAGACTTCTATAAGAATGTAACTTTTGATATAACAAACTAACAATGAACAATATTTCTAAAGCATTTAGTTATCTTAGTCATCGCCTCAAGTGGAGGTGTTCAAGTGTCTCGGTGTCTTGATCACAATTGAAGGCAGAATGAAACAGGAGATTGACAGATCGTATCGGTGTAGCTTCTGCAGTAATGCGGCTAATGTACCGTTCTGTCGTGGTGAAGAAGGAGTTGAGCTGAATGACGAAGCTCTCGATTTACTGGTCGATCTATGTTCCTACTCTCACCTATGGTCATGAGTTGTGGGTTATAATCAAAAGGACAAGATCCTGGATACAGGTGGCCGAAATGAGCTTTGTCCGCAGGGTGGCTGGGTGCTTCCTTAGAGATAGGGTGCAAGCTCGGTCACTCGGGAGGAGCTCAGAGTAAAGCCGTTGCTCCTCCACACCAACAGGGACCAGATGAGGTGCTCGGGCATCTGTTTCGGATGACTCCTGGATGCATTCCCAGGCAGTTGTTCTGGGCACGTCCCACCGGGAGGAGACCCCGGGGAAGACATATCTGGAGGGATTATGTCTCCCTGCTGGCCTGGGAATGCCTCGGTATTCCCCCGGAAGAGATGGAGAAAGTGTCTAGGAGAGGGAAGTCTGGGCGTCTCTGCTTAGACTGTTGCCCCGTGACCCAGCCCCAGATAAGATGAAAATGATGGAGGATGGATGGATGGATTAACAATATAAAGCATTTAGTAATCTTAGTTATTTTTCAGAATGTACATTACTAAAGCTTAAATGTTGAATCTGTTAATTTTATGTAATGGATCTGAGGTAACGTACTAACAATGAATAGTTGTTTTTAATTAACTAATGCTTACAATTATTAATAAATACTTAAACAAATGTATTGAGTGGAGGTGGGACTAATTTGCATATACATGGTTCTTTTTTTAAGGCACAAATATATATATATATATATATATATATATATATATATATATATATATATATATATATATATATATATATATATATATATATATATATATATATATATATTTTTTTTTTTTTTTTTTTTTACCAGGACACGGACCATGTCTGTGCATTGCCTATCAATGACATCATACCCTCGATTTCCGGTTTTAATTTAGAAACCCTAAAGACACTTTAATATATTTTGTTTTAATAGACAGTGGCGCAACTGTTTAGAAACATTTATCGACAGAAACTGAGTCATTGTTTTATAGCTTAACACAGTTAGTCCTATTGTTTAAATCTTGTTTTCTTGATTTACCATGAGTACCATATTTTACCATGCCTAATATCTGCAGTGTGCAACAATAGTTACTCATTGTAGCCACAGAGCAAACGTACAGTATTATAACATAACTTTCAACACACTCAGATGTGTCTAATATGATAAAACAGTGCTGTGCTACCCCACATACACATGAGTGGAAGAAGTGGAAAAAGCAGAAACGGGCAGCGTGTCGCGCTTGTCTCTCATTAGCAGTATATCCTGAGGCCTCGTTCCGCTCCACCCTGCTTCAAACTACAGTAACGTTAATAAGTCTTCAATACATTAGGTCATCCATGAATATGATTTCAGCCCGAGTCCCATTGGATTCTTTTCCACCCGCTGTAGAGGTGAAGACGGAGATTTCCTTAAAGTCAAGGTGTCGTTAAGATACTCATTTGTTTGGAATAAGCAAACTCTAGTGGCAAAAATGATATATTGTGCCATTAATGTTAGATGTACTGTAATTAGTAATAACTAATGGGACCTTATAGAAAGGTGTAAATACGTTATTGCATCTAAACTTTAAACATAAAGTAAAGATAGCAGTAAAAAATAAAAAATAAAAAAAATCATCCAGTCACCAATTATCAGGTAATGCTATTGTATGGGTGCTTGACTTTTCTAGCACATTTATTATAGCATATATTGCCTGCATTTGATTTTCTTCTTTGGCAACATGACTGGATTTTACACATGAAAACTGGGACAGCACCGAGTGATACAGTAATGTCAGGTCATCGGATTTAACTTTACTTCCCCTAAACGAAGTGGTGTGATCGTCTTAACAGAGATTAGGGTGGTCAGGTGAGGTAAATCTGTCTGTTTTACTCTTCCTGTTCATGCCGTCTGCCGTCAAGCAGACTACAGTGCTGTTTATTTTTATGGCCTGCCACAGAAGCTGTTAAATTATGCATTTCTTCTTTAAATAAGGCTTTGAAAACATGGGGGGGTGCCAAAGACATATGACACAAATAATAAGCCATGGAAAAATTGTGACATGGACTTTAAAAAAAAGACTAGAAACTAATTTCTTGGCTGTCAGAGATGTAAATGTGATGTTGTTTCTGTCTCTTTCTCCTGCAGTATAAATGACTTTGTATGTTTACCACAGCACAAAGCATCAAACATTTATGACGCAGCCAGACGGAAGAGCTGTAAAGTATCAGTAGAATGAGGTGCGGCAGACAGAGCTCTCTGTAGCTCTACAAAACACGATGCCTGAGAGACCTTTGAGGAAGTTCAAACTAGCTATTCAAAAAAAGAGTCAATCGTTTAAAGGAATAATTCACCCAAGAATGTAACTTCGGTCATAATTTAGTCACTCTCATGTCATTCTAAACCTGTATGATTAACAGAAAAGGAGATGCTTTGCAGAATGTTCATGCTGTTCTTTTTTGGACAATATTCTGTCAAGTTCCAAAAAAGACCAACACAAATTCATTGAAAACATCATTTAACACCATTGGCATATTTTTTATATTTCTATTTTCTACATTAAATATATATTTACTGAACAGCTGGACAGCTGAATTTTCAGAATCGTTACTCTAGCCTTCATTGTCACTTGATCCTTCAGGAATCATTCTTATTTGATGATTTTGTGCTCAAGAAACATTTCTTATTATTATTATCAATGTTGTTCTGCTTAATACTTTTGTGGAAACGTTTAAAAAAAATGATTCTTTGATGAATAAATGTTCAAAAGAGTTGAAGTTCACTGTGACTTTTGATTAATTTAATGTTTCCTTAATGTGGCATAATTTCTTTCAACAAAAAATATTCATGGATAGCATATATACATGGTTCTTTTTTTAAGGCACAAATATATATATTTATATATATATATATATATATTATATATATATATATATATTTTTTTTTTTTTTTTTTTTTTTTGTGAAAGAAATTATGCCACATATGTATGGTTACAGTGCAACTTTTGGATGCACTGTAAAACCTGTAAAACCTGCACTGTAAAAATTTATTTATAATTTATAATTTGAAGTAAGTAAGCAGAACATGCATATCTTTAGATTGCTCTTAACTTAAAATATTAGAGTAAGCTAATTCATAGATTTAACTTACAATTATTATTTAATCTCAACTTAAATATTTTTAGTGGTGGAAACTTGGCTAGCTTTAACTAGCTAAATCAATAAATGCTAAATTACACTTAATTTACTCTCCCTTTCGAATGAAATAGAAATCCCAGCCCAGTTTCAGTTAAAATTTAGTTTTTCTAAATTAAAATAAACAAGTGCATAAAACACAAAACAATGAAACACTTTGGATTACTTAAAATTGGTCAGTTTTGTGAACTTTAAAAAAATCTAAATACTCAAATTCATTTGATATAACAAATTTGTTATTTACTCATTTGTGTTAACTACTCAACATTTTTTTATTATTATTAAAACTATTTTGAGTGTTAGGGTTTGCAGTGTGGTAGCGTAAATGACATTTAATGCCATTGATGTAGAAACTGACATGATGTGTAACTTTAAATGAATAATGACTTAAATGTCAGTGCATTCCTAGCACAAGATATACTTGAAAGAGTGAAAATGAGGCCAATTTTGTCCTTTTTGTTGCTTGAGAGCCACTGATATCTGCTTTCTTTTATTGTATGGGAAATAGCATTTTGGAAAATATTCTGCAAATTACTATAATGTCATAGAAAGAATATATAATTAAGCCCCTTTTGAAGCAGTGATAACAATAGCAATCTGTAATTATATAATAATGTGATGCATAGAATTAAATATAATGATAAACCAGTCTTGGTCCTTTAAATCTAAGTAGGTGTGCTTTAGGGATGTGTTGATACTAACCGTGTTTCTCCCTTAGGGTATGCCTGCCAGTAAAGTGCGCTACAGAGTGGATCTGGATCTGTCACCATACAGTGGAAATATCTTTGATGTAGAGATGGACACAGGACGAGTTATCACCAAAGTCAACCTGAATGAACAACCCAACACTGTTTTCAAGGTGAGTTTGGGCCAACAGGCTGTTCTTCTTCTGTTATGTACCCAACACACACACACACACACACACACACACACACACACACACACACCTCCCAAGGAAATTTCTTGTGAAAAGGAGGGGTTTAGAAAGACTTAATCCTTTATTGAACAGTTTCAGACACTGTGAGAAAAAGCTGCTATGTAATTTTAAGAGAAAGTAAAAATAAATTGTCCTTTTTAAACCTACTGCAAAGCAAAATTAGGAACCTTTAAGATAGCAGTTTGTAAAAAAAAAAACAGATAGGAAAATGAAAATGGCTTGCATACATTTGATTTTTGGACATATAAAATTTCAAAACATTACGTTTTATGGTAATTTATTCAATTAATTATGCATTAGGTATCATGAACTGTTGTAACAATGAACAATACGTTTACAGCATTTTTAAAAATTAATTTATTAATAAACTATTGTTCATTGTTAATTCATGTTCGTTCATAATACATTAAATAAAGTTAAAATGTATAAATTAACATTATTTAGTGTATTAAAATTATAAAAATGCTGTGAAAAGTAGTGTTCATTTTTAGCTCATGATACCTCATCAATTAGATAATGCTAATGAACCTTTTTGTAAAGTGTACTGCTTTCATGTTATTGAAATCCAACATCAAGCTAAAGTTTTTCTGAGCTGAGGTCAGTTTGATTCTCATTCTAATGTTTTTAAGATTTTGAGATTTGGAAATGGTTTGTATAGATGGCCGCATTGCCGACAATAAAATGTCATTTCATGTCATTTGATACACATTGATTTACATTTATGCATTTAGCAGATACTTTTATACAAAGCGACTTACAAGGAGTAGAGGAAGCAATCTGTCATGAAGAGGGGAAGAAACGCAAAAAGTGCCCTAAAAAGAAAGATTTGGATATTACTCCGAGTAGCAAAAACTAGAATAGGGAGGGAAAAGAGAAAAATAGAGGAGGAAGAGTTACAATTTTTTTTTTTTTTTTTTTTAATGATAAGATTAAGTGCTCATGGAAGAGATGAGTTTTTACCTGTCTTTTGAATAAACCAAGTGATTCTGTCGATGCCATATATGCAATAGATATTGCTCTTTTTGTTATACTGTTTCTATTAATGAGTTACAGAGTTACAGAATATTGTTTTTATATGATGGAAAAAGCACAAAATGCAACCATGGCACTTGTTTATTTATAGCGGCCAATCTCAAGCTTAGGACCAATTATCGGCAATGACAAATGATGTCCTTCAGGTTTACTTCATGGTCAGTCATTTATCATATACAATTAAAAAACACAGAGGAATCACTAGAATAAAACTATAATAGTGTGTATTTCTGACATAACTTTCATAAACACTTAAGTTATTGTCTCCTCTACTATGGAAAATCTTTTTTTTTTTGACACAATGGTTATGGTTCAATAACAAATACTGATGTCCAAGATTATAAATGTATACAGGTTTTAAACATCAAGAAATTTGTTGTGAAATTATTTTATTTTACATTGAATACACATGAGTATGGAAGCTTGTTTCCACCACAGAATAACACCAACATTTTAAAGACAAAAATGAAATACCATGACATTGAGAGAGAGAGAGAGAGAGAGAGAGAGAGAGAGAGAAAAAGAGAGAACAGCCGTAAGAATGGATTGTCCTTGAAGCCTTATCCCAGTTAAAATTATCCTCACTTTTTTCCAATTTACTTTTGCAGACGAGACAACAATAAAATCACCTAACACTCAGTTTCAGTCAATCTCATGTCAATCTATACAGTAGTGTTGCATCCTTCATATCTCCGAAAAATCTTTAGTTTTATTATATTTATAAAAGAAAGATAGGCTGTACTGAGTCTTTCCGGAAAAAAACGAGCGGCTGGAGGCGTATTTTGTGGGCGGAGCTAAAGAATGACGAGCGCGGAGCTACTGCATGAGAGCTTCTGAAAGCTGACATCGTGGAAAAGAAAAACACTACCCTAAATAAACCATAGCTATCAATCAGATTCAACTAATACATATATGATTTAGAATCAGATCCGGAAGGTGAAATAGATTGAACTTTATGTTTGGGTAGTTTTACAATAAACAAACTGACATATTAGTCAGCTAAACAAATGTATTTAAACACACACCATACATTGCATGCTCCATTGATAAATTAACTATACACGATCGTGTCATTTACTGATGTTTACTTACGCGACGATAGCCAACAACATAGACATTTGAAGCAGTTTAACTCACTGCCTGTTTCCAAAACAGGACCGTGAACCTTTATCGCTGGGACCGCTCCGTCAAAAACACACTTCTTTGGTAACTGTTGATTTTGTGAAGTCCTGTGACAGCAGTGACCGTGGAGATCCACTTTTGCGACACGATTGAAGCGTGATGTCGTGACTCTTCTCGTCATTTCTGCATTCAAATCGGTTCAAATGCAGCGCTGCCTTCCCGGAATGCTGTGCTGAAGCGTTGAAGTCGTTTGACCATAGGAATAAAGTGGAGCGCGGTGCGACAGAAGTGTTGCGCGGACGAGTGGATCTGCACCTGAGAGCACTGTTTATGGGCGTGCATTTCCTCTCTCACTCTAGTCACGTGCGTGCACCCTTCCGGGAGAAGAGCGCGTACGGACTATACAAGGACCTTCCGCTCTGTCGACGTCAAACGGACCCATACTCGAAAAAAACTCTCTGAAACTTGTGAGAAACCGGAAGGAGCATTTTTGACACAGAAATACTCCATCAAAAGTCCAACTTAGTGTTTGAAACTTTGTCTATGTTAAGGATAGGAATCCAAGTCTTTAACAGTGTAAAAAGCTCAGTATGCATGAAACAGCATTTCACCCCCCCCCCCCCCCCCTTTAAAAACAGCTTCACAATTTGTTATAGCTCTAAATTTTCTTGACAGTGGTTCAATTGCTAAACTAAATATTATAACAGAAAGAGCACACCTTGTCTGATGCCTCTAAGAGCCATTAAGGGGGCACATAAGTCACTATTTACCTTCAGTATGCTTTCAACATCACAGTACAAAACTCTTATTTTATCAATAAAACCTTTTAAAGACAAAAGCCTCTAAAAGAGTTCATAAATATCTTTAACATGATCAAAGCTTTTCCTTTATCTATTGATATTAATCCAAAATCTACATTTAAAGGCCCTCTTAAGTGCCTTGAAACACGCCGCATTATTCAATGTGTTGACGTAATTTCCCCTGAAATGGCTTCAGCTGTTAGCAGCTCCTCCCCTTTTTTGAAACAGCCAATAGCGTTTTGTTAATATACAGTTTGACTAGAGCGCAAGAGCGGACCTTTCTCTGTTTGGTAAAGCCAGTTCCTCTAACACTGTTTATCATCATAATCTCATCCATATCGCTTTAAAATGCAGCATTCTGTGCAGAATTCAAAGGGGTCGATATGTTTGTTGTCTGCGCGGACTCACGCATATGATCCGCGCTGCGCTCTCGTGTCTAAATTTAGGCCAGAGCCGTTGGGGTGTGTGAGCTGCTGCGGTGTGTGAAACTAACGTAAAAACAGACTTTATTCGCCTAAAATGAAAGCATATTTACACTGAATCGTCTCCTATCACATATATAGTGTGCTATGTGCCTTTCACCATGTAGAAATTAGTAAATGTGTGTTAACAACTGACCGATTTCAGCAGCAGCTTCAGCAGTGTAGGGGGCGGGCTTTAGATTCCAGAGAGCATTTTGATTGGACAGAAGATTTGACGAGAAAGTGAAGTCTGCGATGATGTCACCAAAATCTGAGATTCGTTTTAATGGAAGTGGGAGACTGTACATTTTGTATGCTTATACCTCCTAAATGCAAATTTTGTCATAGTTTTGGAACATTCCAGCTTATTCATAACTTTAAGGCTAACAGTCATACTAAAAGCTAAAAAACTTACATTTTGATTTCAGTGGACCTTTAAGAGTTTACCAACATCTAAAATTAATATTATCAAATAGTCTGATCAGGGTGGATGCCCTCCTACAAAACCTTACTCAATCTTACAGCTAGCTCTTAGATGACATTTTATAATCGCTGCACAGCAATGAAACAGACCTTTTTTATGTCACTCGGGTCTCCTAACTTTGGAAACACTGTGAGGACTGCACGGCAGCTCAGTCTAAACTTTCATTGATCACAGCAAGCAAATCAGCATCCATTTCTGGCCAAAGAGACATATAATAGTCAATGGATAGGCCACCTATACCTGGTGCTCTGCTGGTTTATTTATAAAAATGTTCTTTAATATATTTGTGTAATGTTCTGAATTTCGATCGCGGCTTAAAATGTTATGAGAACGTTTTACGAATGTTTACAACACATTACCTTTTATTTAAAGCTAAAGAAGAAAGCCATTGTCAGTTCGCCTGTCAGTTGGCAGGCAGTATTTTTTTTGTTTTTTTACGTTGTTGCTGTGTGGAGTGTCAAATTCATATTTGAATGTGTAAATCCTTAGTCGGGGACACCCTTACACTAAGCTATGATCTGAAAAACTTACTGGTATAATAGAACTTTCTCTAAAAAAAAGTTAATTTGATGATTAAACCATAAAATCTTTCCAAGCTTTCTAATGACAACAAATTATATAAATGGACCCTAATTATATTGTCTTTAGGAAGTTCTTCAAAATATCTACAAGATCATAGGTTTCTATTAGCTGAGTTAATCTTCTTCCAGAAGCCATGTGAGGCTCAACATGATTCCTTTCTGAGGCATATTCAGTGCAGTTAAAATCACCTCGTATTAACAAAACATCTTCAGTACCACAATCACTTAGTACCTTACATACATAATAATAATAAAAACAACATTATTTCCACTGCAATAGTTGGAGCAATACAAAATAACAAAATAACAACAACAACAACAAAAAAAACCCATCAATTTGAGCACTTATCTTTAAAATTCTTCCCTTCAAAATTTCTTCTATTTGGTATAAAATTGGAATACAATTCTTAGAAGAAAAAAAATACTCCACTACTTTAATAAGAGATAATTTATGACTTAATAAACAATCATATTCTCTTGCCCAATATGCTTTATTATGATCTATTTCAGTCTAAAAACCTCTTGATCTGAAAAAAAGATCCTCACGCTTTGCTCTCTCAACAAATTGTTCCAAATCAAGAAAATATTCTCCAATGCTCATATTTATTGCATTTCAGTTACTCTTAGGAAGAACTTTATATTATCAATACTAGGGACGAGTTGGGGATTTATTTTGAGGTGTATCATAAGAGACACTACATTCTGAAATATCTTTTTTTTTTAAGAAAGTTTTGCTCTTTGTATCAGTTTTACTCATTTCAATGTTATCCATTTTTCTGTTTGATACATTGATTCTGTTTCAACCTCCTCTTTTGTGGTGTTTTAAAAACACCCTCATTATGTTCTCCTACCGCCTCCATATCTTGGCTTTTATCAGAACTTTGCTTATTCAGCCCATTGTCTGATTCATCTTCCACTTCTGCTATAGCCACTTGTTCCTCACCCATCTGCTTCATTGCTTCCAACTCTCCGTTTTCTTCCACAAAGACTATATCCACAAATCTTTGTTCAACGCTCTATTTAACTACCCTTGTAATATTGGATGTAGTAGGCATCTTATTACTAACAGTTTGCACTAACTCAACACTTTCAACCATCACAGGAGGTTTGTTTATCCCCCCTTTTTTGGGCAGACCCTCACAAAATGTCCAGTTTCTGCACAACTAGACATTTCATGTTATTAGTTGTGGCATAAACTGCATAGTTAAAGTCCTCATGGTGAAAATTAAACGTTAGATCCAAATATTCCTTGTTATCTTTTAACACCGTTTAAACAAACCATCTAAAAGACATCACATGTTTCAATAAAGGCGATCTGCTTCGAATTTGGATCATCTTAATTGGGGACACTAGCTTACGTATCGTTCTAACATCTCCGTGAGTACCTAATTTTTAATGAAAGGTGTTACGTTCGAAAAAGTAACCTTTTTTGAAGGAGTAGATAATGGTAGCACTAGCACAAATGCATCATCAATCACTACCCCACTTTCAACCAGGTTATTTGCCAACTTGTTTTCAGAAAAAAACAACAACTGTGTTATTCATCCTCGATGCCAACACAGCACTCATAACCAACCACTTCTCCTACAGCTAAACTGCACGACTCAGTGTTCACAATTGAGGCAATTTTCACGGCATGATGCCATGTGAGAAAATCCAAACTCCCAATATTTTTAGCCACCATGCTGCCAGTAGTAAATACTGGCAGACAGGGAGCTCAAAATACACCTCTCGGAAACTACTGACAATATAATGCAAGAAAAATGAAAAAGTATATAGAAATAAAGAATTTCCTTTTTGGCACGAAGCCACACACAAAAAAATCCACACACTCACTGCGCTCCGTTGACCTACTCAACAGATGCTAACTCGTGTGTGAGAAAGAGAGAGAGAGAAAGAAAGATAGAGAGAAAGAGAGAGAGAGAGAGAGAGAGAGAGAGAGAGAGAGAGAGAGAGAGAGAGAGAGAGAGAGAGAGAGAGATTTAAAAAGAGAGTTTTAAAAAAGAGAGAGAATTTTAAACCGAAGTTCTCATATGGAATTGTTGTCAAAATTACAAAATTACTTTCTGTATTTTGGTCTCACATTGGCTCACATTGGCTGAACGTCTGATTCTTTATCATATCGGTAGTAGCTAGTAATTAAAATTATATAATAATAATAATAATAATAATAATAGATTTTATTTATAATGCCCTTTTCATTCAGAAGAATCTCAAAGTGCAACAAAGGGAAAAAATAACAAAAAAATGAATAACAAGTAAACATATAGAATACTACAAACAATCAACCAACACAGAAAACGTCTCGGTTACGTATGGTAACCCTCATTCCCTGAAAGAGGGAACAGAGACGTACATCGGACTAGACCGACGAATTGCGATCACTTCTGGGAGCCCCTATCACCTTCGAGATTTAGAAAACGAGCATTGGCGTGCGTGCTTTACATATCGCACCCCGCCCCGCTGCATGGGTATAAAGCGGAAGCGATCAACACGCACTGTTGTTTTTCACTGAGGAGCCGAACCCGTGGCTCAAACTACAGTGATGGTACAGCAACTGTGACTATGGGACATACATCTCTGTTCCCTCCTTCAGGGAACAAGGGTTACCATACGTAACCGAGACGTTCCCTTTCAGTCGGTCACGTTCGACGTACATCGGTCTAAACCAACGAATTGGGATCCCTATGGAAAACGCCACAGTTACTACCACTTCCAGCACCCTGCCGGAGTCCCTCGGACCCCGTCTCAGCGGGCGGGGAATTTCCTGCAGGGAGAGTCACACTGCCATCCCACAAGACCCAAACAGAGGACTATTGGATAACGCTGGGAAAGCGTGCCCCTGGAGGCTGCTGCGGAAGCCACACTACCCCGAACGGGGATACCATGTGGAATTTACACGTATGGACTGGCCGTAGGCAGTGCTACATAAGGGAGTCCCAGGAGTGGCCCCAGCCGGGCTCTGCCAAGGGAAAGACACGGGCTCGCCGTAGGGAGCCGTACCGTGGAGAATACACATATGGGACCGCCGTGGGGTCACTACATATGGAACCTAGCCTAACATAAGTTCCACTCTCCATACAAGTGTTAGACCTGGTGTCAGACGCTCCGCCACGTCTGACTGCCGCAGGTTGTGGAGGACTCGATAGGGTTCGCCATACTGGGGAACTCGACTGGAGCATGTAACCGCACGTAACTGTTCCATGAGGTAGGGAGTGGCGCAGCAAGCCGACACTAGAACGGGCACTTCGGTGATTCTGACTATGAGAAGTGAGTACATGGGAAGATACCGGTTCTACACGTAGGCTATAAAATCTAGCGAACGTGTTGGGTGTTGCCCAGCCATTCTACAAATGTCTGTCAGCGAGGCGCCACGAGCCAGCGCCCAGGACAAGGCTACACCCCTCGTGGAGTGGGCTCTAATCCCGAGCGGGCAGGGCACGTCTTGGGATTCATACACCAAGACAATGGCATCCACTATCTAGTGGGCCATCCTCTGCTTGGAGACAGCCTTTCCCTTCTGCTGTCCTCCGTAACAGACGAAGAGCTTCTCTGAGGTCCTAAACCTTTGTGTTCTGTCCACATAAGTCCGAAGAGCTCGGACAGGACAGAGAAAAGCCAGGGCTGGGTCTGCCTCCTCCGAAGGCAGTGCTTGCAGGCTCACCACCTGGTCCACCACCAATTATGTGTTGATAATGTATACATATTTTATTCAAGCCATGTATATACATCTTCACTCAAATATACATACTCAAAACGTCATACATCCTCACACTATTGACGGTGAACCGGCACAAAATAAACCCATAACACAGAATGAGTGAATAAAGGATCACAATTACACATTATACTGTCTGTGGCTCGGCCGCGGCGGAGTGTGACGGCCTGGTCGCGGATCTGTCAGACGATCAGCTCGGAGAAACCGCGTGAACTGAGCACCGTAACTGAGGCGATCCGGGCGAACACATACACACGAGCGTTCGCGTTTAATAGAGACTGGAGACTCAAAACAGAGACTTAATGTTGCTGCTAGCTTTAGATAGAAAACATTACTTGTGTGCAAATGATTTGTTGAAAAGCATACAGTCCCTGACAAAAGTCTTGTCGCTTGTGTACAAATTGACCTAAAGTGCCGCTGAAATATATTTCTAATCAAGATTTTCAAGATAATATTCACAGCTTGGTAAAGCCCATTGAGTCAATTTTTGCAAAGACATAAGTGTTGTCACCTTGTCATATGAGCTTCACCTGTGACTAATAATGGATCAATTAGGTCTCAAGTGTGTATAAAAAGAACCCCAGTACACTAGACCTTCACATCAACTGCAACTAGACCTCTGCAAACATGCCTAAGATTCACCCTGAGACTAAAGTTTTGCTTATCAAGAGGCTGAAGACCAGATCCACTGCTGATGTGGCAGACACCTTCAATGTGTCTCAGTGTCAAGTATAGAGTATAAAAAAAAGATTTGAAGAGACTGGAGACGTTTTTGACAAGCCCAGGTCAGGCAGACCTCTCAAGACAACTGCTCAAGAGGACCGTTTGTTGGCTCGAAAATCCAAGGCCAGCCCATTTTCCACTGCAGCAGAGCTCCACGAGACCTGGTCACCTGTGTCAACCAGAACAGTTTGTCAGATTCTGTCTCGAAATGGCCTGCATGGTCGAATCAGTGCCCAGAAGCCAGCACTAAACAAAAGACAATTGAAAAACCGTGTGGCATTTGCCAAGGCCCACAGCCTGCTAAAAGGATGGACGCAGGAAAAGTGGCAGAAGGTGGATTTTTCAGATGAATCTTCTGTTGAATTACACCACAGTCGCTGCAAATATTGCAGGAGACCTACTGGAGCCAGAATGGATCCGAGATTCACCCAGAAAACAGTGAAGTTTGGTGGAGGAAAAATCATGGTCTGGGGTTACATCCAGTATGGGGGTGTGCGAGAGATCTGCAGGGTGGAAGGCAACTTCAATAGTCTAAAACACCAAGAAATCTTAGCTACCTCTTATATTCCCAACCATAAAAGAGGCCAAATTCTGCAGCAGGACGGTGCTCCATCGCATACTTCCATCTCCACATCAAAGTTCCTCAAGGCGAAGAAGATCAAGATGCTCCAGGATTGGCCAGCCCAGTCACCAGACATGAACATCATTGAGCATATGTGGGGTAGGATGAAAGAGGACGCATGGAAGATGAAACCAAAGAATATTGATGAACTCTGGGAGGCATACAAGACTGCTTTCTTAGCTATCACTTATGACTTCATCAATAAATTGAATCCTTGCCAAACCGCACAGATGCAGTCCTTCAAGCTCATGGAAGTCATACAAGATATTAAATTTGGATCTCACAGCACCACAACTTAATTTGCTGACATATTTTTGTATTTGCAGTAAATGTGTTCAATTTCTGTATAGGCGACAACACTTTTGTCTTGCCAAAATTTGACCTTTCTGTCTTGATTAAATGATAAATATTTTTAATATCAGCTATTTCTAGACAATAGATAAGCAACAAGACTTTTGTCAGGGTCTGTAGAACAGCAGCAGCCTTTTCAACAGAAACAACCAGAGAGGGAGTGAGAGCGCGTGTGTGTGTGTGTGTGTGTGTGTGTGTGTGTGTGTGTGTGTGTGTGTGTGTGTGTGTGTGTGTGTGTGTGTGTGTGTGTGTGTGTGTGTGTGTGAGCCTGTTTATGTGGTTTATGAGGACACAAATTTGTATAACTACATGGGTATTACACTGGTATTACACTATAAATGTGGTTTATGAGGACATATCAAATGTCCTCATAATTCAAATGGCCTTAAAAACATACTAAATGATGTTTTTTTGAGAAAGTAAAAATGCAGAATGTTTCCTGTGATGGGTAGGTTTAGGGGCAGGGGCAGTGTAAGGGGATAGAAAATACGGTTTGTACAGTATAAAAACCATTACGCCTATGGAGAGTCCCTGTAAACCACATAGACCAACGTGTGTGTGTGTGTGTGTGTGTGTGTGTGTGTGTGTGTGTGTGTGTGTGTGTGTGTGTGTGTGTGTGTGTGTGTGTGTGTGTGTGTGTGTGTGTGTGTAAAAAGGCACTGAGCTATAGCATAATAATACACATAGATCTAACCTGTGACATTGTTGTGCATGATTTGGCAATAGGGGACAGCCATGCTGGTGAAAATCAAGCCGACTCCCGAATTTTTTGATTTTGTATGTTTAAAAAATATCGTGAGATAGGGAGGTGCGAGAAAGGTGCTCGGCTCGTCGTGTTTTTCCTCACATGCTGCAAGACACGACCATACGAGCATCCACAATGTCCACGTGAGGGAAAAACATTGTCTGCGAGCTCGTAACGTTATGTCAGCAAAAACAGCACCGGGTAACGTGACGCCCCGCGCCCGGCTTTAACGTCTAATGTGGACGGCGAGTGTGACTTAAGCCAGATGGTCTGAACTTATTATTAGTTTCTGCTATTGGTATCAATACTCCTAGATGACCAATAGCTTTGCGATTGCCTGATACATGATAATTATCTGCAAAGTATTGTAATCTGAGCACAGTGTTAGCGTATAATGTTATGAGCCAACTCTCTCACCTGCTCTGTTTTCCACTGTTTCTCCTCACACAACAACTCCAATCATCTCCTCTAATCGCTGTTCTGTCTAATCCTGGCCTGTCCCTTATTGTGTGTCATAATTGCATGGCTGTGGTCTGCCATATGAGTATTAATAAACATTTATAATTTCCTCAGCGTCCGAACTGTCATTGTGATCCATTGTTTTCCTATGGTTGAAAGTCACCACACTCCCTCTCGTTATGTTACTTCCGGTTTGTGCATTTTAGATGGCCCTCACAAAAACGACTCAAAAAGCCTTATTAGCGTATTTACAAGTATATTTTAAAGAAAATCTAGGTCCTACATTATTTTTCTATACACTGACTCACTGGAGTCTCTAACCTTTAATATGCTCTTTAAAATATCTTTATTAAATTGTCTGAGATTACTGTGCATTTGTAATGATGAGTCAACAGATTGGGGATCCAAATGCAATTTTATTAAGACAATTATCCACAATTGAAGTCCAGGGTACAGGCAAGGGCCAAACACAAACAGACAGTCCAAACAAACAAACACAACAAGGCAGGGAGCACGGGAAAGAGAGTAGTCCAGAAGCAAGCAGGTAATCCTAAAACCAAGAGACAGGAAACCTGGGAGGACGCTCAGAATTGTTAGTTACTAGCCTTGGAAAAACCCAGACAACCTTCGTCAAATTTAAATTTGCTCTGCAAGTAGTCTGGCAAAGAGCTCATTCAAACCCATTTCTAATCCGTTGAAATCGTGAAACCAATCAAACAACGTTGGGGCGGGCTTTACACGATGACGACAGCACAGCGACGGTGAAAGATGGATGCTGCCATGGAATATCACTCGTTCGAATCAACTATTGCGTCTGTTTTAAGAGATTTAAACTTTTGCTTTTACCCAAGCAAAGAACAACACTCGGCTACCAGATGTGGATTACACCGGATACTTTGATGAGGAGGATGGGGAGTGTGATCATGTGCTAACTCCACACAGCAGCTCTGGATCTGGCCTTTCTGTGATTATTTCCTCAGACTAGATTTGGTTGTCATGTAAAAAAAAAAAAATAATTGTAAATAAATAATTACCGGTACGTAACTATGCTCAAGTCTGAAAATATTCTAACACATCTAAAATGACTGAATTTAAATAAAGTTTGTGAGACACAATTTTGCCAAAGACTCCTCAATATTATTTTATTTTCAAAATATTACAAATCAGGTTCTAATCTTAATACAAATGTTTTTTGTTCGACCGTCAATCCAAGATGTTTGAGTCGGCCATGAGATGCTATTCCAAATTTTGCAAAAATGTTGATGGAGTGGTGGTTGACACCAGGTATTATCATATTTATTTTACAACAACGGCAAAAGTCATCAGAAGCCATTGCAACATCTTCCTCGAAATCACAAACAGAGAATTGCTGTCTCAGATGTTTCTCCGGCGCTCTGCATAGGCTACATCATCGTCCGTTGGTGACGCCCCTTTGGAAATGACTAAGCTTTGCCAGACCATAACGCAGTTACTACTGGTCTGGTTTTAACCAGGCTAGAGTTACACTAAACTTCACAGTGAATGGCAGAGTGAACATGTGTTGTGTCCCATAATTGGAACCATGATGAGCAATGCAGTCATTGGCTGGTGTCAAGACAAGGTAATGACATCATATAATTAAAAAAGCCATCTGCACAAAAAACATGCCAACATAAAAGTTCGATAAATTACATGTGCACTGTTTTGATGAACATGATTCCCAATTATTTATTAAAAATCCCATTTTTATTTCAATGTTGTAATTTCATTTTTAATTAAATTTGAAGCAGATTTGTTATGGGACAGTATTAATTAAAGCTTATTTACAGTCAAAATCAAATCATCTGTATCTCTTGCGCTGCATCAAGTCACTCCCACATTATCCGCCATCACTCAAGTTAATGCACTACGAAGATTAACTGCACAATGTGTGTAAACCTCCAATACAATTTGATGCATTTGATGTAGCATTTGGGTTAAAACAAAAAAAATCCACATTTTTAGAGCATTTTTGGATAAACCCACGTGTAAATTAATCAATTAGGTTTTAATACATTTCTTAAGGAAAAACAAATCTTAGTATATAAGAAAGCCTGTCTTATAATAATGGTGTGATTTTTCTTGATTATTGATTTTGATTCCCTCAACAATACATTTACATTTCTATCTGAGATGTTTTTCCTTAACTTGTTTTTTTTTCACAACTTTGTAGGATTAGTTTATGTCTTAATGTGTAATTATGACATATTCAACTGACCGACTGTCATCGACAGGTTCTCTTTAGCATGGGCTAATTCATAAACATATTTTTTTTTTTCACCACTGAGGAGTTTTATTTGGAACAATAAGAACATTATTTAAAAAAAAAAATCTCTCTTTAGTACAATTATCATAAAATTGATGGTAAACATTAAAAATAATGGTTTGTTTTTGGTGGAGATGTTGTTTAATAATCAAGGTCTTTTGTTCAGGCGCTAATTTCTCTCCAATTACCAAAGACCAATAACCCCAAAAGAACTGCTAGTTATGGGAGCTATTCCTTCTGATTTGTGTATGCTATTTAAAAACTCTAGTCATCACCTACTGCATCTTTCCTAAAATCTTGTGATATTCCTATTGGTCAAATAATATTTTTGGTCAAATAATAATAGTAATAGTAATTTCTGTTCCCCCTGTATTTCTCTTTTTGGAATAATTTGTTTGATAACCTGAACTGGAAAAAAGCTTGTCTCCACAGCAAAAATTAATTCTCACAAACCAAGTGAAAGCTGATCATTTAAGCTGATCCAAAGGTTTTACCCTGTCAAGAAATGTATAAAAAAGTGACAGCTAGTTTACATGCTCTTTTTGTTTGAACTGCGATGAAATAGAAACAGTGGTACTCTTATTTTTCTCATGTCACCACTCTCAGAAGCTTTGGAATGATAGTGGCATTTTTTTTTTCAAGTGTAAGATTTTGCCAGGCTTCTCAATACATCTGAGAAACATTATATTTTGATACAAAAGAAAAGTATGTTTTATTTTTAATGTCATTTTCCTAAGTGCATTTTACATTCACAAATGCAAATTTTTAAAGGTGCACTATGTAGTATTTTTGCAGTAAAATATCCAAAAACCACTAGGCCGGTGTTTCCAACTATTTGTAAATTGTGAGAAAATTGCTATTTTAACTAAGGACCAGGAATTTTCAGTATAGTGTCTGAGGAAGTCGCCTGTCAATCGCCTCATATCTGCGCTACCCTCGGTTTCGGAGTAATGTCACAGAGTAATGTCATAACATTTTCAACACACTTAAATGTATCTAATATGATAAACAGAGCTGCATTACCTCATAATCATAACCGGAAGAGCGGATCAGTGCAGGCGCCCGGCGAATGTGTCCGGTCCCGTCATAATAAAAGTCCCGGTGCTCGCTAACTGTGTGTTTGTTTATCAATCGCTCCAGCAGCTTTGCTCAGCTCCACAACACTCGGTCCTGCTCTGCTTTACACTACAGTAACTTTAATAACCGCATGCATGAACATGATTTCTGCCCGAGTCCTATTTTCCACCGGCTGTGAGGTGAAGACCACATGTCCCAAGATGCTGCGCTCACACTTTGCGTCATTAAACTACGCCTTTGTTTTGAATAGGCGCCATCCAGTGGACGGAAAGTTGCATAGTGCACCTTTAACCAGTAAGCCTTTAAGTCTTAAAATAAATGGAAAATTATTTAAATGTGATCTCAGTATCTACTAATAAGAAAGCTAAGGACTGTTCTGCTTTTGGGCTCTTAATGTGATCCTATATATGTAATCTAATTAGGTTTGGGTACCGAAACCCGGTGCCACTAGAGCACCGGTACCTATACAACCGGTATGTCCCAGACCGAATCAGAACGCAGATTTCGGTTACTCATTTCGGTGCCTTCAAACGTGCTTTCGCGTTTTGGCTGGCGCTGAGTCAGAGACACACACACTCAGCGCTCGTCACATATTACAACGATTCAGTGTTTTCACCACATCATGTTTATTTTACAGTGGCAATAACTCCTTTCAGACAGTTATAATTTGACTGTTTTATTCATATCAGACACACGTTATATAAATTACTATAAAGTTTACTCTATTCCTCTCCAAGTTCTCCAGTCACTACTTTCATGTATTTCGTGAGGTAAATTTACATGATGTAAATCCGACAGATCCGATTCTCTGAGGCGCAAACTAACATGATGGCGCTCATCAGGCATTATAGATCAACTAACATGATCATCATGACAAAACACATTCACTCACACATATTTGAAAATCAGAATACCAGATATAGCTCATGACATGGGTAACAAGTTGGTGAAAATTTTGAATTAAAAAAAAAAATGTTACAAAAAACTACATAAACCAATACAGCTGAGCTTTCATACAGCGCAATTGCGGCTGCTGTGTGTAATGTGAGAAGCATGACGCATTGCCATGGAAACAATAAGGCGATGCTTTCTAAAATATTTAGCCAGAGAATATGGTCGTATTAATGCAAAATAATGATGTACTGAAGCTGGTTTGTAGCAGACCAAGAATACAGACTACTATGCTGTTAGCTTTTACTGTGAATTTAAGTAAATTGTGTTTTGTATCTATGTATATATTTAAACATGATGTGGAACAAAACAAACTGATTAGTTGTGTTACATGTCAGTCAGACGTTGTCTTGGGGGGGTCCTTAACCAATGAAAAAGTCCAGTCCAGAGTCCAGACCTTCAGTCTAAAGGTCTGGTTATGCGAGACTAGGATCAACTAAATGCTGGATTTTCAAATGTGTGTAAAGTTCATGGCGGCACTGTTGCAGTAAACTTGCAACACATTCTTGAATGAATTATTTATTAGCTGCACACTGGTCTGTTATCATAGGAACAACTATTTACATTTTCACACCCCTAAAAATGACACGGAACAGAACGGACTGCGATTGGTTGCTTTACATGTCAGTCAGACGTTGTCTTGGGCAGTCCTTGGCAAATGACCTTCTGCCATCAAGCACACACACACACACAAAAGTGTTTTTTTTTTATTTTATTTTTTTATTCAGACACAAGTCATTGTCTGTTTGAACTGCCTTTTAATGCATTTTTCATATCCTCTTCTCGTAGCTGGTGGTCATCGCCTATGACGATGGAGAGCCGGTGAAGATGAACAGAACCACGGTGGAAATCACTGTGCTTCAGCCCTCCAGGATTCCCATCTTCACTGAGGAAGAGTACAGGTGGGTTCCGCTGTCTGTAGAGAGCAAGAGAACAGACATTTACTTATTTATGACATGTTCTCTTTGAGCTCTGAGAG
Source organism: Pseudorasbora parva (assembly GCF_024679245.1). Lineage (NCBI taxonomy): Eukaryota > Metazoa > Chordata > Actinopteri > Cypriniformes > Gobionidae > Pseudorasbora > Pseudorasbora parva. Next base: position 32,326,681 of record NC_090188.1, on the reverse strand, counting down.
TCAGAATTAGTTTAGCACATATTCCCCGCAGGCTGATTCAGAATCTCTGCATGAGTAATGAGTGTTATCTGTGAATATGTGACTAGAAGTGCAGGGAGGTTGACTGGAGCTGGTCTGCAGCTCTCAAACTCTGTTGTTTCCAAAGGGTATGTCTGCAGCTTGTCAGTAACCTGGATTTCGACTTTGGTTTAACATGTCTGGGGGTTTAGAATTTAACATTAGAGAAGTTTTTTGATTTTGATTAATGCAGACAAAGTCTTAAGATACTACTGAGCAACAATGACATTTCCATGTAAATTTTAGGGTCCCAGTTTATATGAGGTGGCCTTAACTACTATGTACTTACATCGAAAAAGTGCAATGTTGTTTTAGTGCTTTATAGTACTCATATTGTATTGCAGAACACTTTTGCTTATATTGAAGTGGATACGGGTTAAGTTGAGGACAGGTGTGCGTCATTTTAAGAGTAAGGTTAGGTGTAAGGGAAGTGTCAACAGTGTGATTATGAATGTAACTAAAAGATTGATTACAGATGTAATTACATGCAGGTCATTTTTAAAATTGAAGTACAATGTAAAAACATGTATGTACAGAATAAGTGCATTGCATAAAATTAGGAATTTAAATGTTAGTAAAGAGTACTTAAGGCCATCTAATATAAAGTGGGTCGAATTTTAGCTTATAACTTTTACATTTATATATATATATATATATATATATATATATATATATATATATATATATATATATATATATATATACATATATATACTGTACCGGTAATTCCTCAAATAAAGACCGGGGCCTTTATTTACTTTATAACTGCAGAAGGGAGCCAGCTTTTATTTGAAGCAGGCTTTTATTAGGGACAGGCCTGTATTTATAATTCCATCTGTTTGGAAAATAATTGCTTTAAATAAACCATTCTAAATTAATAGCAAATAAAAGCGATAATGTTCCAGTGGACAGAAGTCATTATTTTTAAGAAACATACCAACATATCACCATTTACAACAACAGCCAGAAAGGCGACAAAGCAATTTCGGCTCAGCTTTCTACAGGCTATTGGTTGCACGTGAGGAAAAAAAGCTTCTTTCCACTTAAGACTTTAAAGCACTTTTTATTTTACTATATATCTTTACATAAATATTTTTTATAAATAAACTATAATTTCATTATTTTACTAACCCAACTAATTACTACAGTGCTTTCTAAATGGGTTGTACGTGAGGGAAAAAGCTTCCTTCCATTAAAAAAAGTTGTGTACTTTTAAGCACTTATTAATTGAATATATATTTTTTTACATAAGTATTATTTTATACTTTAAAAAAAACTATAATTTTGTTATTTTTCTAACCCTATTAATGATTCCGCACTTTCTAGGCTATATATCGTTGCACGAGGGAAAAAAAGTTTCCACTTAAGAAGAGTTGTGCACATTCAAGCACTTTTTATTTTAAAGGGGTGAGGAATTGAGGAATCAACTTTCTCTTGAGCTTTTGATATATAAAAGGTCATGGTAATATAAGAATATCCTGTAAGTTTCAGAGCTAAAAACTTCTTTGTTAGTCAAAGAAAAGCTTTTATAGACACCAGGCTCAGCAAACTGTCCTGTGCTTCTACTGACATCAGTGCGCGACGAAACACCGCCTCTACAGACTCTACAGCACGTCTAATCCAGTAGCCCCGCCCACTGACTCATGAAGGGCTCGTGCTAGCTGGTCAACAACATGCCGAGGAAGATTAAGATATTGCGCTATTCCTGGTTGTGGAAGAACAGTCGCTGCATAAGCTTCCTTCTGATCCTAATATTAGGAATGTGTGGTTGAACTTTATTTTTAATGAAGTTCCAGCTAACATGGGGAAAACATGCTCACTTTAGTTCACTGTTTGTAAACTCGTTTGTGAACAAATCTCCGGTCGATGCTGGATTTGGATCTGACAGGAATGGTGAACTTTTGAACTTATGTGACTAAACAGTGTGTTTATATGTAATAGTACTGCATTGTTATAGATCGTTTTGCTTATGTGTACGTGTCTAACAGAAACATACCTTTAGCACGCTGGACTCAGACACGTATGGGCCAGGGCTCGCAAAGCCCGGCAGGCCGATGAATCTCATTATATTCTCTCTCTCTCTCTCTCTCTCTCTCTCTCTCTCTCTCTCTCTCTCTCTCTCTCTCTCTCTCTCTCTCTCTCTCTCTCTCTCTCTCTCTCTCTCTCTCTCTCTCTCTCTCTCTCTCTCTCTCTCTATCTATCTATCTATCTATCTCTCTCTCTTGTTGACATCTGAAGGGCGGTGTGAACGCCGAACGTTTATGTGTGTGCGCGCGGTTCGCGCTTATATCGTCCGTTCTTGCGGGCTATGTGTAATATAAAAATAATAGTCCAATCAATCGCTGGTCGATGAGAAATAAAACAGTGTTTGTTTGATAAAGACATTTCTGAGCCCTGAGAAAATCCTTCTGGTTGCCGCTTCTCCCTCATTCTCTCCTCGCTCACCGAACAGGGGAGCTTAAGCTCATTAAATATGCAAATCTTATCCAATCCTAGCCGTGGGCGTTTACTTCAAAGTCTCCAGTGCTCATCAAAACCCAGCGTTCAGGAGAGAGCCTCAGAACCAGTGTAGAAAATAGCCTATTACCTATTAGTTATGATATTTTTGGATGTAAAAACCACACTAACGTCATTAATTGACCTCAGACAACAGTATACATTTTTTTAAAAGGCCAGTTCATGACACCTGTAATAGATTTCTTTACATAAATATTATTTACTACTTTAAAAACAAAAAAATATTTTGTTATTTTTCAAATCCAATTAATGGCTCCACGCTTCCAATATACCGTTGCGTGAGGAAAAAAAAAAATCTTCCTTCCACTTAAGAAGAGTTTAAGCACATTATGTCGCTTTACATATTTTTTTTTCAACTTAAAAACTATAATTGTTATTTTTCTGACCCATCTAACTCATCCACGCTTCCAATAGGTTGCACGCACTTTTCTCGAAAATATTCAATTTTGATTTTGCATATTGTTGTTTAAACAGTCTTTTGTTTAGCCTAGTTCATATGACCACTTTACAATATTTCATCAGCATAGTTTATTTTTAGGCCTATTCTGTTTTCTTGTACAAAATAAAATATTTTAAATTAAATGCAGAGTAAGACGTATAAACAGACAAAAGGTGAAGATCAATATTTGTGTAGCCTGCCTGACACAATATTTTTACAGACGTTGAATCTCTCATAGATTACAGTAGCCTATATAAAATGGCATGAATGCATCAGTTATATTCTCAATTTAATTTAAGGAGCCATCCCTACAAAGTTTTTAGGTTAACTATAGAAGAGACTACTATAGGATTAGTGTGTGTCGCACTCGCAAGAACGGGCGCGTGGCATCAGGATGGTGGTGTGGTGTCGGTCAGCCGTCATGGCACAGCCCTACTGAGGCCTGGTGTTTAATTGACTACAGGTTTTTATTTAGTAGATACATACATATATCGTAATGTACAGTAGAGTTGTGCCGTGACGGCTGACCGACACCACACAACCTTCCTGATTTCATCCATAAATTTACACACAAACTGACCAGCAAACGCTACTTTCGGACACCTTTTTTTCCAGCTCAACTGTCAAAGAATAGAACATTCAGGATTGTGGGATATCAAAGGCAGCGAAGGATAAATCTATGTTGCCTTCAAAAATCGTTTAGATGAAGGTCTCTCAGGAGACAGGAAGTACAGCTAACATTAGATTAGATTTGGACGTGCTCTGATGCCTTCCTACATTGAAATGTGTCCTCTGAAGGCAGACATTTCCAGGATATTAATGCACAGAAACTAATAAGTTAACTAATGAGACGACAGGTGAACTAAATTACTAATCAGACAACTCAGGATAAGTAGAAACACAAAGAAAAAAACATAACTATACGCAGATAAATATATTCACGTGAATAAGTAGGTTGCAGATGCACAGGCAGCTTGCTCTCAAGTGTTCATGGACTGGATTTGACCATTCCAATATGCCTTATGTATAGCAGCCCATTAGAGACCGGTGGTGTAAAGTATTTGAGTAAATGTAATTAATTACTGTACTAAAGTATCCTTAATTACTTTGAAAAGGCAAAACAGTCTGGGGCACTCAGGGAGTTCAATTAATTGTTCATAGGTGCTCTTTTTGCGATTGGGAATTGAGATTTATGTAGAACAAAGATGCAAATCCAATACACTCTTCTTCAAATTATTAAAAAGCCTTTATTTAACTGGCTATTTCATTGTAGAAAATTTAGAAATTGGGGGTTGGGACAACCCACGCGTACCGCCCCTTAGGTACTTTTTTGGTTTCTTTTGATACGGAGTAACAAAGATATAAGAAACTTTTTGACTACATTTTTAAACAAGTAAATGTAGTTTTTACTCCAATACATTTGTGTTGAGTAATGCAATTACACATTACATTTTGCATGGCACCTAACTTTTTCTGCAGCAGTTTCTGCTATAAAGACACCATATCGCCATTTAAGAACATTGAAGTACTATATCTTGTGTGTTTTGCCTTTACTCACTCAAACCTGTCAACAAGGCTATTTTACATGAATGCGAGTGCATTAGCAGGTGGTTGATGAATCGCAGATGTTTGATTTAATGAGATAAGGACATGATTGCAGCCAGTGATGACTCTTTCATTTTACTTAACATTATTTTATTTATCCGCTATATTGACAAGACCTTTTTTAAAGGATATTGGTTTACTTACGGCCTTTTTGTGCACTTAAGCGTGACTGAGACTTGAGAGTTTGTAGATGTTTAAAGCCCCACTTGGCTACTTTTGCTCTCGGGGTCCCCCTACAGTTTGGAAAAAATTATGTCCTCAACTACTGTCGTAAGCTGTCATCCTACAACAGGGGATGCCATCGCGCGTGCATTTGTTGACATGACAACCCTGATAGCCCTGAACTAGTCTCGTCTCATAACCCGCGGACCCCGTATGTCTATTTAATGGTCGCGGGTGCGCGGCGTGTTGTAAAAATATATACAGTGGTGCGGTGCGGGCCAAATAACTTCAAGCGTCCCGCGGGTCGGTGCGGTCGGTGCAGCACTAACAGTTCCCCTGAAAACTGCAAGAGGAGTTCTTCTGGCGTCGCGTGTGAAATGTCTTCATCCCAGGTAACGTTACAGTCAGTGGCAGATGCTTCAGCATGTCATATGAATATAATTTCATGGGTTTTGTTTTTTTTAAACGCCAAATAATCACGATGCTCACGTTTACAAGCCAGCGTCATTATAGTAGTCTATTGGTTACCATTTTACAGAATCTATATGATACTTCAGTAAGTTCAATGTTTGAGTGGTAGCTCACCGTAACAAGCAGGACAGCATCGGTCGGGCACGCCTCCTTCAGCTCACGCCGACGAGCAAACGCTGGTCACATTTTGATCCTCGTCCTGCCTTTAATCCCATCATTTTTTCATTTCCTCTTATTGCTTTCCTCCAACAAAACCTTTTCTTTCTTATTTGTCTCTGCTGCTTCGGACATGACTATATTATCCGACGAACAAAGTTGGGCTCGCACGTCCGAATGTAAGGAAGTGTGTGTGTTGGTGGAAGTGACGTATATGCCGTAAAGCAGTTGAATTTTGTAGTTCTTTTCTTTTTCTCGGGTTACTACCCGAAACCCGCAGTTTAAAAGTACGATTAAAAACGATACAGACCCCATCAGGCAATGGCAGACGTGTCATTCAACCTATTGTAAGTCGATTTATCATCACAAGAGTCTTAAAAAATATATTATGAAGGTTGAAAAGTTACCTAGTGCTGCTTTAAGAGGCTGTTGTGTCGACCTTTTATTTAGATTTGAGAAAATAAGCGTGATTTCTCATCTTACAAATCAATTGTTTCATGCTCAAATGAGAAGATCTTAGTGCTGTGCAGTATTCTTGCAGCACTAGAGTTATACTATATTAGGCAATTATTTCATAACTTTTATTTTATACACCTCTGAAAAATACAGAGGTCTGGACGTCTGTGACCTTATAGCTGGCTACGGCCATGACTGAGAAAACATGATCAGTTCTTAGGTTTGTATATTTTCAAGTTAGAAACTCACTCCCTTCCTTTGCCTGTCATTTCTTTATTCCATTTCTCAAACTTTCTCTCACTGTTGTTTTCCCCTTTCATTCGCTCTGTAAATGCATCCGGCAGAAGAAGAGTTTTGTTCTTCTGGTCAGAAAGAATATATGATTTTATTGTGTACTTTCTCTCCTTCATGCATACAATATGCAAAGAAAAAATAGGCACCATTGAACTTCAGCCAGAGGAAAAGAAAACAAAGAAGAAGTTTACTCAAGTTTAAGTTTACTCAAAATAGCCACCAGAGATAGTACAGTAATCTTGGGCCTGGGAGTCAAAGCAGTGGTGTCTAAGAATTTTGACCAATATTTACCAAAGAAAGTACACATTTCTCCCAACTGGATACAATTATGAAGAGGTAAGAAGTCAAATAATAAACTACTAAAAACATTGTGCATAATTGAATAATCAGTACTCTCACCATGAGGACAAAACAAAGACCATGAGTCTTCCCTTGCCATCTCTAAATAATTTTCCAAATTATAACATTGTTTATTATTAAACGCTCTTCATTTTCTAATTGATAATGCTAGATATATGAAAAGAAAAAAAGAAACATCTAAATGCTCCTCACGTTAAATGGTTTAGTCAAAGCTGTTAAGTACATTTTTGGGGGGTTAAAAAATTATCCAAAATATTTTTTTGAGCAAGTACATAACCAGCCAGTGTTCTAAACAATCTATTTACCTTAGCCCAATTCACTGGGGAATGCGTGTTATAATGTGTTATAATTTGACAGGGACTGGTAGCTTTTCGCGGGAAATTGAAGCATGACGCGTTTGTTTTTGCATCATTACGTCAGGTCTTTATACATAAAGATTGAGGGCCCTATTTTAACGATCTGAAACGCAAGTGTCAAAGCGCGAAGCGCAAGTAACTTTGTGGGCGGGTCTCGGCGATGTTGCTATTTTCCCGGCGGGATAAATGGCTCTTGCGCCCGGCGCAAATCTAAAATGGGTTGGTCTGAAGTAGCTTCATTATTCATAGGTGTGGTTTGGGCGTAATGTGAATAAACCAATCAGAGCGTCATCCAACATTCCCTTTAAAGCAGGTGCGCAAGTTCCATTATGGATTGCTATCATTATGGCGTATTTACCAGGCGCGCGCCAGGAGCGGTTCACAGCCGAGGAGACTGATGTTCTTGTAAGAGCAGTGAAAGACAGAGAAGTTGTGTTGTATGGGGATGGGAGAAACCCACCCAAAATAGCGTCGGTTAAACAGGCGTCGGTTAAAACGTTTTTTCAGTTTTTCAGTCGATTTTTTTTTGGTTCTTGACGGACAAACCAATTTGTCAGATGTCCTTATATACATTTATGTCTTGCCACTATTGGGCAAACAGGTCTGATCCTTAATTACTACAATTAGCCTGAATAATTTGTAAGCTAGATTTATGCCTATTTTTTCACATCTTCGTGGCACACCACAATGAATTCCGTCATCTCATGTGTTAATATTTTTTTAGTGTAACAATTTATGATTTGCAAAAATAACTGTTGCATCTGTGTAGATTACATGAGCAAATGATGGTGGCCTGAGTCTTGCCAGTAGGCTATAGCACATGTGAGGATGCTGCAGGTGGCGGATCATTTCTAGCCTTTTCTCATAGCAGCTGGAATATTTAAACATATCATTTTGATGGCAGATTATAATCCTAATCCAGAAAGGTTCAAACGACAGTCATCAGTGACAACTGGAGATTCACGTAGTCAAGAGCAAAATATTAGACTGTACAGAAATTTAAATATACAGGTAACGCTAATAAACACTAAATACACAGTCACATAATGCTGACCTTGTTATCATTAACAATTTGAGAATATGTATAACAATAATAATAATTTGCACGGTTTGATGTGATATGAGCTAAGTGATCGTCAGATTTAATCACCGTTGGTCGCGTAATTTAGTGTAATTTTTTTTTTTTTTGTCAGATCAAAAGTGGCCGAAAATGTTCAGATGACATTTTCCGGTGAAATTTTTTATTTTGGTCAGATTTCCATCTGTGATTACGAAGTACAGTACCCACACCGGTGAGGTGACTGACAGACACATATACTCCTCAAAACATTAGATTAATCCGCTCTATGGTGCCGCCAATGCATAACCCACATAAAGATGATAATTCCGCAAATATCTTCAATTGCTGGTTTCAAACAGAGATGGCAACAAAGAGACTACTTATGGACTGCAACTTTAAATGGTCAGAGTAATCTCTATAACAGATACAAATAATTGTATTGGCTGCATTCTTGTTTTGTGCAGCATTTTACAAAAAGAGTCTATTTTACTTCTCATCTTGTTTCTGATACTGATGTTAAAATAATCTATATCATCTATAGCTCTTATGTGGTGTGGGAGAGAAAGAAAAAACAACTCACACCGAAACAAACCTTCTTTTAAATACCACTGGTGTAAAACATCCATTGTCTTCAGAAAGTATTCAGACCCCGAAAAATGGGACTTTTATACGTATTCAGGCGTATTTCAGTACTTTGTTGTGGCGAATGGGGCAGCAATTACAGCATTGAGTTGTCTGGTATGTTCGAGCAGACAGCCTACTGGGATTTGAGCTGTTTCTCTGTCAGATTGAGTGTGGACTGTCTGTCATTATTGATGTGTCCAACTTAAAGCCTTGGCAAGACCATTCAGGTACAGTCAGGAATCTTTCCTGAAGCACTCTGCTGGCTGCTTGCTCCCGTACATTACTGATTCTTCAACATGGTCTGGGGGATTTCTTGTTGGTTTTCTACTGAGGAGCACACACCTCTCTTCCGTGTTGTGCACATTTGTTTCTGAGGTCATGATCTCTCTGAAGTATTGCCTTAATCTCAGAGTCCTACTGATATTCTCACACCAGCAGTTTCCATAGCAATTATGAATAAAAAGGCAGTCTATTTTAAGCTTGATACTGAGAGATGGCCATTCATCTGTAAGATTGATACATCACAGCTGGCTCCTGAAATGAGCTAAACTCCAGTGCTCGATCGGGCCAGTGTGCTATTCCCATTAGCATAGCTGGATGTAAAGCCCAAAGGCCTTCAACAATTCATTTGTCTGTGTAAATTAACTGACAACATGCTGATGAAATTATAGCAGCTTTTGATGTGGAAAAGGCATATTTTAGGAATATTTTAGTTGAATGCTAAATAAATCAATACACTTTTATTCATAAATAAATAACTGTGTTCAATAAGAATCAAAAGTGACAGTTAAGACTTTTACATTCTTAAAATCTATTTTAAATAAATACTGTTCTTTTGAATTTTTTGTTCATCAAAGAATACTGATAAAAGTATCAATGTTTCCACAAAAATATTAAGCAGAACATCAATAACAATAAGATATTTCGTGAACCTCAAATCATCATATTAGAATAATTTCTGACTGAAGGATCATGTGACACTGAAGACTGGAGTAATGATGCTGAAAATTCAGCTTTGCATCACAGAAATAAATTAGCCTGGTTTTACCAGACTCTCGTACATTTCATTTGTACATAGAGTCTGGCCACTCTCCATTGACAAGGGTTTATTTCCTGTTGAGGTTTAAAACTATTGGATCTGCCCTGAGCCACTCTGGTTCTGCCATAACCAATCGCTAACGTTTGGTCGTGACGTATGTCATGCGCCCTTCGCCTGTTTCACTCATGGCAATCCGACAAAATAAAAGTGCACATGAAGCGCCACCCCAGTAATAAAAGTATAGGATAAAACCTAAAACTTTTCCCGAATTTACCCTGTTGGAGGGCCACAACATCATGGCCACCAACAAACCCCAGCAAAGACTGTTATTGCTCCGGCTTTGACTTCTGGATTTTCGGCAGCGGTGCCACAATGCAATGAATGGTTTAGTTTGCATCTTTCACCGCCGCCATTACTGAACTACATCTCAAACTAGCGCTCGACATCAACGTCATCGTTCTCAGCTACTCCCTCTGTTCGCTGATTGGACCGGTAAAAATTAGTTCGGAGCAAATCTAAGGGTGCGTTCACACTTGTCATGTTTGGTTCGATTAAAACGAACCCTGGTGCGGTTGCTCGGTTAGTGCGGTTCATTTGAACATATGTGAACGCTGCCACCCGAACTCTGGTGCGCACCAAACAAGCGGACCGAGACCGCTAAAAAGATGGGTCTCGGTCCGCTTCCAAACGAACTCTGGTGCGTTTCGATTGATATATGAACGCAACACGGACCAAAGACATGTAAACGGACCAAAAACCGGACGTATAATGTCAGATGCCACGCATAATGCAGCTGATTTGACGACGCGGAAAGATCGGTGTACGTTATCCAAAATGAGTAACTTTAACGTTAGAGGGCAAACGTAGAGCAACGAGGAAGAGCCTCATCAATATTTGGTCTGACGAGCATGTTTCGAAAATGCTAGAAAAAACACACAAAAAGCATACCTGGCTCTTCTCATCAAAGTTCCTGTGTTGCCCATTATTAGCAGGTACAGACGACAGAACAGCCGTCTCTGTTCTGCACAACGGAGGAAATCCTGCTGCTGTTTTGAATGTTTTGAACATTTTATGAGCTCTTCATGAGTTCTCAGCGGGTAAAAATAATGCCACATGTACACGCATAAAATGATCGCGTTTAATCCAGCACACAGCGTTGTTTTGAATGTTGTGAACATTTCATGAGCTCTTCATGAGTTCTCTGGTAAAAAATAATGCCATATGTACACGCATAAAATGCCCGCGCGTGTAATCCGCACACAGCATTGTTTTGCATGTTCGGTAAACGAGCTCCTACGTCATATAAACCGACCAATCAGGTTGTGAGCGTCTTCCTGTGCCTTTGGTTCGGTAACTTTAGGTGCGCTGTTAAAAATGCCCGTGTGAACGCTAAGCGGACCAGGACTATTATGTTTGTTTTTGTTTTTTGGTCCGGACCAAACTAACCAAACGAACCGAACTACAAGTGTGAACGCACCCTTAGACTACACAGCAGTCCCAGACGTAGTACTGAAGGAAAATGAAAATTGAGCGGAAGTATGTAGGAGGGCAGAGCCAGGCTAGAAATAAATTACCTTTTAAAATATATTATAATTGTAATAATAGCAATTGAAGTAATTTACCTGATACACTCGGTCATATGTAGTAAACGCTATACAGTGTAAACTACACAGCACTACACAAAAGTGAAAATATTGGTTTAAGTCAGCCATATATGTTTGAAGCAGAAACTGAATCAGAAGAGGATGAGTGAATTATACAGTCTCGCCTAAAAGCCGATGTATCAGAATGGTAATGCGGTTTATGTATTGCTCTCTACAATGACAGACACAGTACAGTAATTGATATGACTAGCCTTTGGCTTGACTCCGTTATCAAACTAATGTTAGAAAAATCATGCTCCCATTCACCATCTCAAGAATCAGACAGCTGTCCTGAAAAAAACACTATCCCTAACGTTCATAGAAAGAAACATCATAGAAAGTAATTTGAGAAAGTCATATAGTTCATCATAACATCGTAATATACATCATATACATAAACCATCTGCTATATTACTATACACTCACCTGAAGGATTATTAGGAACACCATACTAATACTGTGTTTGACCCCCTTTCGCCTTCAGAACTGCCTTAATTCTACGTGGCATTGATTCAACAAGGTGCTGAAAGCAGTTTTTAGAAATGTTGGCCCATTTTGATAGGATAGCATCTTGCAGTTGATGAAGATTTGTGAGATGCACATCCAGGGCACGAAGCTCCCAAAAGATGCTCTATCGGTTTGAGATCTGGTGACTGTGGGGGCCATTTTAGTACAGTCAACTCATTGTCATGTTCAAAAAAAAAAACAATCTCAAATGATTTGAACTTTGTGACATGGTGCATGGAAGTAGCCATCAGAGGATGGGTACATGGTGGTCATAAAGGGATGAACATGGAGAAACAATGCTCAGGTAGGCCCTAATGGCTCAATTGGCTCTAAGAGGCCTACAATGTGCGAAGAAAACATCCCCCAAACAAGGCATGATGGATCTATGTTCTCATTTTGTTTACGCCAAATTCTGACTCTACCATGTCTCTGACTCTGAATGTCTCAACAGAAATCGACATTTTTCCAGTCTTCAACCTCAGTTTTGTTGAGCTTGTGCAAATTTGCTTCTCGAATGCTTTTCTCCATACCTCGGTTGTAACGAGTGGTTATTTCAGTCAAAGTTGCTCTTCTATCAGCTTGAATCAGTCGGTCCATTATCCTCTGACCTCTAGCATCAACAAGGCATTTTCGCCCACAGGACTGCCGCATACTGGATGTTTTTCCCTCTTCACACCATTCTTTGTAAACCCTAGAAATGGTTGTGCATGAAAATCCCAGTAACTGAGCAGATTGTGAAATAATCAGACTGGCCTGTCTGGCACCAGCAACCATGCCACACTCTAAATTGCTTAAATCACCTTTCTTTCCCATTCTGACATTCAGTTTGGAGTTCAGGAGATTGTCTTGACCAGCACCACACCCCTAAATGCATTGAAGCAACTGCCATGTGATTGGTTGATTAGATAATTGCATTAATGAGAAATTGAACAGGTGTTCCTAATAATCCTTTAGGTGAGTGTATGTACCTTAATTTCTTAAAGGGTTAGTTTACCCAAAAATGAAAATGATCCCATAATTGTCTTACCCTCAAGCCATCCTAAGTGTATATGACTTTTTTCTTTCAGTCAAACACAATTGGAGTTATATTAAAAATATCCTGGCTCTTGCAAACTTTAAAATGGCAGTGAATGGTACTTTGATGATTGGTACAGTGAATGATTTTGAAGCCCAAAAAAGCACATCCATCCATCCATCCATCCATCCATCCATCCAACCATCCATCCATCCATCCATCCATCCATCCATCCATCCATCCATCCATCCATCCATCCATCCATCCATCCATCCATCCATCCATCCATCCATCCATCCATCATAAATGTAATACAGTTCAAGGGTGTTAATAAAGACCTGCCGGTAATGGCCGTGTGTGTGTGTGTGTGTGTGTGTGTGTGTGTGTGTGTGTGTGTGTGTGTGTGTGTGTGTGTGTGTGTGTGTGTGTGTGTGTGTGTGTGTGTGTGTGTGTGTGTGTGTGTGTGTGTGTGTGTGTGTGTGTGTGTGTGTGTGTGTGTGTGTGTGTGTGTGTGTTTGTCTGTGTGTGTTTGTTTTTGGGACATATATCAGGACACAAATGTGTATAATGACATGGGTATGACACAAGTATTACAGAAGAGGGTGACTTATGTGGACATTTCCCCATGTCCTCACTTTTCAGGAGGCTTATAAATCATACAAGATGAGGTTTTTTTTTGGAAAAGTTACAATGTAGAATGTTTCCTGTGGTAGGTTAGGGGCATGGGTAGTGTAGGGGGATAGAAAATACGGTTTGTACGGTATAAAAACCATTGCGCCTATGGAATGTCCCCACAATGTTTGAGTGTGTGTGTGTTTTCCAAAAAGGAGTTTCTGTAAGAATAGTGACAGTTGACAAGATAATAAAGTTGTATTCTCTCTCTTTCCAGCAGTGGGGTTTGAGTTTTTTAGCCTATTCAACTGTAATGTTATGCAGTCTGAAGTCCATTCTGAGCGAGCGTAGCGTTTAAGGGGGCTGTGTGTTGACTGAAGCAGCGGGCCAGAGAGAACACATCACAGGAAGCTCTAATGGCATGAGCTATAGAGAACATGCAGCGTTTCTCTGTAGACCTCATTAGGCTGTGAACTGCAGCTGGAACACTCTGGAGATCTGATTAAAGCAGAGTGGATTAAAACGGGTTAAATGAAGACTTATGAATCTCTTACATACTTTCAGTATTTTTAACAATGAAGGAAAAGGTGCTGTTCTGGATGCCTGTTGCCCTGTCATGTATTGTTTATCAAAGTTATCTGACTTCTGACTTGATATATATAATATATCTGAAGACCGATATGAGCATTTAAATATATACACTACATTTTTTATCATGGTCTGCTCAGACTCATCAGGAACAGAAATCGTAATACAAGGTGTTTTGCAGTATGAATATTTAGGCAGGTATTTGTATCATACATACATAAGGTTGGTTTAATAATTCTTGTTTACCAGCAAGTCACACACACACACACACACACAAGTGCGTACTGCAGAGAAGTTGTCTTCTGTTGTCACGACTTGTCTTCATCATCGTGTGCTTTGCCCAGGGCTTCTGTCGCATTGACACCTCTACGCCTTCAAACACACTGGATGAATCTCACAAAAGCTGTCAAGAACATGTCTGGGTCATATTTCACCCTAAAACAAAGACATAAATTATATGTTTGTTATACTGTATGTTATTTAAAAAAAAAAAATGTTTTTTGCATGATTAACATCATTCTTGACACTTAAACTCATCTCCTTTCTCATCATCGTAATGCAAAATTCTTAAAATATTATTCTTATTCCTTGAAAAAAAAAATGTTAATATTGATGTAAATTGATGTTAATACACAAAAATACTCTTTTACAGACAAGAAAGTAGAAAGTTGTTAAAAAAATATGTTTTGTGGATATTATGTTTTGTTTCTTTTGATTTTTGGGGAAATATGACTTGGAATTGTTCGAGATTCATATGTAACTATTCTATTTGCATGTCTGTGGGTGTGTGAGATGAAGGGAATGAGAACAAAGGCAATCTAAAATCTTTTTTCAGCCTAAAGAAACACAGTAAAAGAGAAAATCTATATATGTTTTTTCATGTCTTTTATTGTTTATTGATACAGCCCAAATTAACTTTTGCTCTATTTAATGCAATTGTTTTCTCTTTAGCTCTAAAGTTGGATGTGTGAGCGTTATAACTACTGTATGTAGGGGATATTTTATTTTATTTTATTTAAGTTTAATAAGACAAATTGTGATTTTGTCAAAGACTTCCGGATCTGATTCAGAACGATAATCAAGTAGATTGAGTAGATCACATCAATCAAAGCTTCCCAGTCCTGTCCTTCTTCCTGGGTTAGACATTTCATTCAGGAACATAGGCAGTTTTGATTTATATGCTGTTTAATGTTTGATGATCGCATTAACTTACAGATAGGGATGGGTATCAAGAATCGTTTCCATTTTATAATCTGTTCCAAATTCCCCAGAACTGGTGATTTGATTAGAAACTTTAAAAATTTTGAAAATTCACTCGCTTTTCTAAACAGAATAACTTTTGTGACTATATTTGTAATGTATAAACAGTATTTTATTAATAAAGTGCAGTGTCATTTTACATTTAATTACAGTTTCTGTGCCTAAAAATGTTTATTTTAATCGTACCTTTGTATTTATTTGTGCAATTGCTCATTTATTTGTTCTTTTTTTAATTACTGAGTGTTTACTTGTCTTGTCTTTAATTGAAATTTATATTAGTAGTTTTTTTTTTTTTTTTTTTACTTTGGTATATTTAAACCATATGCAAAAGTTCCTTGTGAAAGTGCTCTTAGCCTGTTGATTTTTATTCATGGTGTTCAGCTACAATTAAAAAATTTGCAGTAAGAATAAATGTAAATTATTATCTAAGTTTTGTTTTGTTTTTGTACCTAATTGGAATCAAAATTAGGAATCAATGAGATTTGAAATCTATAAGCAGAATCACTTGTTTGGTCAGAGCCCTTGGCATCACATTTTAACACATTAGCGTAATTTTTCGACAAGCAGGGTGCTTTATTCATTTCAAAGAGAGACCTTTGGTATCATACACAGAAGCCACAGACGTTGGGCATATCATCATAATGAAATTATATATTAGGTTATGATTTTGCCATTATGGCATGTTGGAGTATATTTTAATTTACATTTATTTATATTTAAGCCAGTTAGACACATTTTCACATACAACCCAACCCCATCCCATCCCTAAACCTACCCATTTGTGTGTTATGTGATATAAAACACAGGATATAACAGGCAGATACCACTGCATGCACAATTTATTCAAAAAGTAAAAATATTACAAATGTCCAGATAATTGATTTGTGTGAAGAAAATACCCAAAAGCGATCAGCGGCTCTATCCGCTTAAGATCAAATTTAAAAAAAATTGCCGGCCAACGAAACATTACGTCAGATTTCATAGTGAAATGCCATTGGCTCTCATGTGTCTTATGACCGATTGCGTCATGCTCAAGAGTCGTGTGTGTATCATTTGAATGAGCTATGAATGAGTGCGTTCACAGAGCAGTGGGATCATCATTTCAGCGATTAAAACATTAAGATCAACTCTGTTCTTTATGAAGGTATCGTATGATTTCAGAAGTCTTGGAATGCAACATGAGTTAATACTTTTATACTGTTTTGGTCAGTTTTTCCAATAAATACCTGTGACCTTGTACTTTTATTTGCCTGTTATATGTTCTATATTGTTGAAAAGTGGGTAGGTTTAGGGTAGGAGTGGAGTTAGTTGCTCCAAAATATAAAAGTAGCCTATATAAATATTCATAAAATCATGTTATGTGCATTACAAATGCAAATAATTAAATGCGTCTTGATCTAATGCATTAGGCAAACAATTGAAATGAATGTCGGTAACACTTTACTTTAAGGTTCAGTTATTAACTATTAACTAGTTGCTTATTAGCATGCATATTACAAGGATATTGGCTGTTTAGTCGAACTTATAAAGCACATGTTAATGCCTTATTCTGCATGACCTTATTCTACATCCCTTAATCCTACCCAATACCTAAACTTAAACGCTACAAAAACTACCTTACTAACTATTAATAAGCAGTAAATTAGGAGTTTATTGAGGCAAAAGTCATAGTTAATAGTGAATATGTGTTCACCATACTAGTGTTACCGAATGGAGCAACCTGCTTGTTAAAAAGTGTGTTAAAATGGGATGCAGAAGGGTACTGACCAGTGGCGATTTCTTTAAGACTGCAAGGGAAGCTCGGCTTCCCTTATAATGTCACAAAATTAATGGTCAAATATGTACTATTATATTAACATTGTATTGACTAAAAATGTGTTAGAAAACGTTCATCTCAAAGACGAGTTCGTTCAGAATCAGTTACATATAGCAGGTCGGCTGACTCGATTTCCTTCTCATACATTCCCGTAGCGTCACAGTGCATTTCCCTATTGAAGCCCAGCGTCCATTGACTTCAATGGGGCTGCTTTGAACGTTTTTTTTCAGCGCTTCGAAACTAGACGGTCATTGGATAAACGCTGCGATTATGTCCCGCCCACGGACGCTCAGCGTCTCTGGGAGTGAATGGGGAGTGGGCTGGCCCGGACTCCGAGCTTCTGCGTGATGATTGGAGGGTCTGCATCTCCTTTTGACTGACAGCGATTCTGTACTATAAGGAATCACTGAAGCTATTCGCGCTCAGTCCCATCGCGAATTTCTCAAGTTCAATCGAAATAAAAACTGCTGCAACCTATTTCTTTGATATTTGCTTGGCGAAATTGCTTGATTTTCATCATACATTTCACACAGTTATACACCACATTCCTTGTTTCAGTTTTACAGAGTTGAGTATTTTTTTTAGATTGTTCATTCATTCACAGGGTAAAAGACCATTTTCTTGAAAAGGTGCGAAGGGCAGAATTTACTTTTAAATAAATAAGACAATTGGCCGAAAATGAGCTTCCCCTCTCTGACAGACCAGTAGCCGCCACTGGTACTGACCAAGCAATAAGTTGACGAGTTGGGAGTGAGACCGTGTTGGATCTGGAGATTCTGTACTCATTCAGAAGATGCATAATAGTGAGAACATGGATTGCCAGACAATTCCATCAATGGCAGGGAAAGAGTAGATACTTCCTTATAATTTCAGTTCATCATGAGCTATATTAACACGTATTACTTTTACATAATTTCTTTAAAAGAAGCAATAGCTTGCCCCTATAGTAAATGTTTACAAGCTTTGTTTTTGGGCAGTTGTACAGACACATTATCATTTGATTTTACATTGTCCAGTGGTTCTGAATGTCCATGATGTGCCGCTTGAAGATCAGAACTGTTATAACTTGTATCATGTGCACAGCCCTCTGGCATACTTGATTCTGAGTAGCCAACCGTTTCATTCTGCACCGCTCCACGTTGGGGTCTGATCTCCCTGTTGGTTTTATTTTTCAGTAATGACTGGCTGATTGTAATTATTCCTTACATAATTAACACAGTTCATACGATTAACTGCTTATGATACCAGACATAAAACAGCACTGTCTAAATTAGCATTCCTTGGGGTAGACGAGAGTACATTTTACAGCTGTTTTAATCCAGACATTACATTCCTGGAAAAAAAAAAAATATATATATATATTGTGGAGAGAGATTTCTAACAATTCACAGAGGACAGTCAGAGAGATTACAACACACCTTCTGTTTGAATTGCCAAAGAATCACATACATGGTCTCATAAATGTTTTTTCAGTTTCAAACTGAAGAATGTAGAAATGTGTAGCTAGATCTTCTTCTTTTGTGTCATTGATTGTTGACGCAGAGTTATTGCTCCTTTAATTCACCGTTAATGAGCTCTGATTAACTGTTCATATGCACAATGATTTTATTAGAGTTTGAAAATTGGTTGAATTGTTGGTGGGTGTTTCTGCTGCTGGCTGCCTCGGTGTTAATCTTAGAGTGTGTTAATCTGATTGCATGTGTGTGGTGATCCAATCTAAAGCATTGAGCAGTTGTGCAATCCATCAATAACACATTGCTTTTGATTTGATCGACACAAATGGGATGTTTTATCGGTAGCAATGATGTCATTATAATTTGATATTGAATCTATTTTCTTGCTGCTAAAAGTGAACATGCTGAAAAGTTTTTGTACAAAAATTGCAGTATGCATTATGCATCACATCATGAACAAGATAAACATGCATGAATCAATCTCACTCACTGACAATCCCATCATGGTTTCCCAAACATCATTTTGCATTATTTCACTTAATGTGGTGTCACAACTCATTTCCATAAAGTTAAACTCATCTGTTATAGTGCAAAACTATCTTCAATTGCTCATTAACAAAAAATCTAATCAGCAAATCACATGGCAACAACTCAATGCATTTAGGCATGTAGGTCAAGACAATCTGCTGAAGTTCACACTGAGGATCAGAATAGAGAATAAAGGGGATTTAAGTGACTTTGAACGTGACATGGTTATTGGTGCCAGGTGAGATAGTATTTCAGCAACTGCCGATCTAATGGGCTCTATATGCACAACCATAAGAGTTTACAGAGAATGATCGGAAAAGAAAAAAATACCTCTGGTGACAAAAATGTCTTATTGAATCTACAGGTCAGAGGAGAATGTCCCGACTGGTTCGAGCTGATAGAAAGGCAACTGTAACTCAAATAACCACTCTTTACAAACCAGGTCTGCAGAAGAGCATCTCTGAACACAACACGTACAACCTTGAAATAGATGAGCTACAACAGCAGAAGACCACAATGAATGTGCAGGGGAATGCATATAATTTAAAAAATGTGTCCTGGTTTAATGAGTCTCAATTTCTGCCGCGACATTCAGATGGTAGAATTTGGCGTGAAAAACATGAAAGCGTGGATCCATCCTACCTTCTATCAAGAGTTCAGGCTACTGCTGCTGTTTGTGTAATGGTGTGTAAAGGGATGCTATCATGTCAATATGGACCAAAATCTCTGAGGAATGTTTCCTTGTTGAATCCATAAGTCCAGAGGAATTAAGGCAGGTCTGACCCAGTACTAGCAATCTGGTCCGTATAAAGTGTGAACATAAAGAAACCAAATAATGAAGTTTGACTCATTTCCACTGTGCAGTTGCATAAAATTCCACTTTACAAATATATGTAGTAAAGCTAAATGGATTGTGTGATTATGTGGCTATGTAAATGCAACGAGAACATGACAATGAGAAAATGACAGATGTGCTGCTGAAGATACGAGTCATTGTGTGTGAGAGTGTTGCAGTAACTCCTTTCCATTAAAAGATGCTTCCCTTTGTGTTTTCTCACTCCCGCGCTGAGGTTCTGGCTATTTCTGTCCTCTGTGATCCCTATGGTAACCAGCATGAAGCTGAGCATCGCTGAGATTTCAGCGTGACCTCGGCTCCTCGCTGTCAGTGTTGCAGTTGACTGCTGCAGTGCCCTATTGTCTCAGAGACAGAGCAAAGCGCTTCACCCCGTTTATGGTGCTGAGAAACCCAGGCAGTCAGCAGCTCTTTGTCAAGATCTCACGGTGATGGCTGTATTTTGACTGTTGGACAATAGAGACACGAGTGCCATGCCCACCCACTTCTGATGGCTGGCGTGTGGTCCTCTCCTGTTTGAGAGACAGAGACTTTCACAACGTCTGTCAGAGGAATTCAAGAACTGTGACAGTTAATTCAGATAAACGCTACTTTTTTTGTCCTTTCCTCCGCCCAAACACTTACACTAAAGCCACACTATAGTCCTATTTTCTGTAATGTTTCATAACTCAAGAAAGACTGACAGCATTAATATTAGTAATAATATATGTAATAAGTAAAGACACACACACACACACACACACACACACACACACAAAAGTACTGTTCAAAAGTTTGGGGTCGGTAGGTTTTTTTCATTGTTTTTGAAAGAAGTATGTTATATACTTAGCAAACGGGCATTCATTTAATCTAAAATACAGTAAAACAGCTATATTCTGTAATATTAATACAGTTTAAAATAACTTTTCCATTGTAATGTATTTCAAAATGTAATTTATTCCTGTGACGGCATAGCAGAATTTTCAGCATCATTACTCCAGGACCAGTCGTCACATGATTCTTAGAAATGATTCTAATATGCTGATTTTCTGCTCAAGAAGCATTTTCTTATTATTATCAATACTGAAAACAGTTGTGCTATTTTGTGAAAACCATAATCAATTTTTTTTGTTTGATAGAACAGCATTTCATTGAAGTAAGAATCTTTGTAACAAAGTAAAAGTCTTTGCTGCAACTTTTGATCAATTTATGATATGCTAAAACTGGGGAAATGTGCTCCCTCTTTCTTAACCCCGCTAACAGCCTGGCTGCTGCGTTTTGGAAAAACTGTAGATGGGATAATGCAGTTTGTACAATAGTCTAACCATGGTCAAATAATTGAGTGGACCACGCTTTCCAAGTCAGTATGGGAAAGAAAATGTTTTATTTTAGCACTCGATCTCAGGTTGTAAAAACTACTCTTGACAACAGCACAAAGGAACTTAAAATCAAGACTTTGGTTTTGCTCTCGTTTAATTGTAAAAAATATATATTTTGCCAGACAATGTAAAATATGTTTGAAGCAATTCATTGCATGCTCAGATCTGTCTACACTCACTGGAAATCAAATTAATTGGGAATGTGAATCGTCAGCATATTATAATTGTCAGATATGCTGTATTTCTGTAAAATAAAGTTTAGGGAAAGCGTGTACAGTGAAAATAACATGGGTCCTAAGATTGACCCTTAAGGGACACCATATAATAGCCGAGCCAAATTAGAGGAGAAGTTTATAGTCCTTTATAGTAGACAGGAGGATAACCACTGGAGGGTCGTCCTCTAGATGACCACCATACATTATAGAAGATTGAGAAGAATATTATAGTTAACTGTGTTGAAAGGAGCACTGAGATCTAATAAAACTAGGAGGACAGGTGAACCTGAGAGTCGAACAATACAAAACGTTATGCTTGGCGTAAAAGCAACACAGCTCATCACCCTGAACACACCATCCCCACTGTCAAACATGGTGGTGGCAGCATCATGGTTTGGGCCAGCTTTTCTTCAGCAGGGACAGGGAAGATGGTTAAAATTGATGGGAAGATGGATGGAGCCAAATACTGGAGCATTCTGGAAGAAAACCTGATGGAGTCTGCAAAAGACCTGAGACTAGGATGGAGATTTGTCTTCCAACAAGACAATGATCGAAAAACATAAAGCAAAATCTACAATGGAATGGTTCAAAAATAAACATATCCAGGTGTTAGAATGGCCAAGTCAAAGTCCAGACCTGAATCCAATCGAGAATCTGTGGAAAGAACTGAAAACTGCTGTTCACAAACGCTCTCCATCCAACCTCACTGAGCTCGAGCTGTTCTGCAAGGAGGAATGGGCAAAAATTTCAGTCTCTCGGTGTGCAAAACTGATAGAGACATACCCCAAGCGACTTACAGCTGTAATCGCAGCAAAAGGTGGCGCTACAAAGTATTAACTTAAGGGGGCCAAATAATTTGACACGCCCAATTTTTTAGTTTTTGATTTGTTAAAAAAGTTTGAAATATCCAATAAATTTCGTTCCACTTCATGATTGTGTCCCACTTGTTGTTGATTCTTCACAAAATGTTTATGTTTGAAGCCTGAAATGTGGCAAAAGGTCGCTAAGTTCAAGGGGGCCGGATATTTTCGCAAGGCACTGTATGTCTAGCCTTTGACATCAATAACCAAAGATGCGGAAAGTATTTAAAAGTCTTTATTTTTGCTATCAGAACTATGAATGATAGTTCAGAATTTTAGCTTTAACATTTTATAAATTGTGTTTAGCCTTGTTTTCATCAGAACAGACCTTTGACCCTTCAGTTGAGAATCAGTGGCCTCAGAGATGACCTGATGTTGGAGACAAAAGCTTTAGATATATCTTTAGACCCGTGATTTATGCTGTTTTGAATGCAGTAATTAAACTCTCTTCACCTCTTAAAGCAACATCCCTCTGTTCTTTCTGCTTTTCTGTCAGTCCTTTGTGGGGGTAGGGGGCCTATTACGCTGCTCTGATGTTTATGCATTATGTTTCTCCACTGCTCTCAGCTGTGTGTTGTTTAAATGCTGAATGAAGTGTGTAATTTGCTCTGGTTTAATTCTGCTGTGTTATGCAGGTTCAGTCCGGTGAGTGAGAACGCTCCTGTCGGGACGCCTGTTGGATTGATTCTGGCCGTAGCTGTCAACACCACCGTCTTTTACTCCATAGTGACTGGAAATGAAGGAGGTGAGTTACCTGTATGCAAACATGCGGTCAAATTCATCTTACATTTTGAATAACGTTTCTAAAAAACTAACTGGAACCAAAAAGCAGATATTGTTTGTGATTGATTGACTGCAGAAAAAAATACAGCCATGAATTTCTAGTGGCCTGAGCACTTATCATTGTTGTAGAAGGCACTACGAACTGTTATCTGATCCATTTGTGTTTGCAGGTGAGTTCAGAGTCAATAACCGCACAGGAATCCTCTACACGAATAAATCTCTGGACTACGAGAAAGTGACAAGTTATGTGCTCCGGGTCCAGGCCGATTCCCTCGACATCATCCTCGCCAACCTACGCGTTCCCTCCAAAAGTAAGAACAACACTACAGCACTTCCCAACCATTTTATTTTTGGATATCTTGCAGCTTTATAGTGAAGGAAATTAGAGATATTAAAGACATCATATTGAAAAGTCTATATATAGAATAGTATATGACCACACATTTCAAATGAAATTCTAAATTAAGATACTGTATATTCTGGTGAATTTCATAACATTTTTTTAGGTCCACTAATATTTTTTTGCATTGTGACATATTCCATTACAATTAAGCACATTTCCTCCATATTCTCATTGTAATGTGACACCAAATAATACATTATTTGAATTATTTTTTTATTAAAAAAAATATTTATTAAAGTTTTATTAAAATTACAATAATTTATTTACAGTAATAAAGTAAAAAACAATTCTGGATTGCAATAATGGGTATCACTATCACATTTCAGTAATGACAATGTGATGATTAATTATTAATTATTTGAATTCATGTGTTTTTTTTTTTATTATTAATTTTGCAAGGTTTTTTATTTAAAATGTTTTGCACAAGACTAAGCCTTTAAACACACATGGCAATCAGGCATAACATTTTGACCACTTACAGCTGAAGTGAATTACACTGAGTATCTCTTCAACACAGCATCTGCTAGTGGGTGGGATATATTAAGCAGCAGGTGAACATTTTGTCCTCCAATTCAACATGTTCGAACCAGGAAAAATTTGCAAGCATAAGGATTTGAGTGATTCATGGGCCACATTGAGATGGCTAGATGACATGATCAGAACATCTTTAAAACTGCAGCTCTTGTGGGGTGTTACCCAGTCTGCAGTGGTCAGTATCTATCAATAGTGGTCCAACGAAGGAACAGTGGTGAACCAGTGACGGGGTCATGGGCGGCCAAGGCTCATTAATGCACGTGAGGAGTGAAGGCTGGCCCATGTGCTCCAACTAAACAGCCAAGATACTATAGCTCAAATTGCTAAAGAAGTTAATGATGGTTCTGATAGAAAGGTTCCAGAATGCACAGTGCTTCACAGTTTGTTGCATATGGGGTGCAGAGCTGCAGACCCATCAGGCCCTGTCCACCACCACAAGTGTCAACAGTGGCACATGAGCATCAGAACTGGACCACAGAGCAATGGAAGAAGGTGGCTTCGACTAATGAATCACATTTTATTTTAAATCGCATGGATTGCTGGGTGTGTGTGCGTTACTTACCTGGGGAACACATTGCACCAGGATGCACTATGGGAAGAAGGCAAGCCGGCGTAGGCAGTGTGATGGTTTTGGCAATATTCTGCTGGAAAACCTCGGGTCCTGCCATCCATGTGGATATTATTTTGGCACATAACATCCTACTTAAACCTTGTTGCAGTTTCATGGAAATAGTATTCCCTGGTGTTTGTGTCATCTTTCAGCAGAAGAATGTGCCCTGCCACAAAGTAAACATAGTACAGGAATGGTTTGAGAAGCACAACTACAAGTTTGAAGTTTTGAATTGGCCTCCAAATTCCCCAGATCTCAATCCAGAGCATTGTGGGATGTGCTGCACAAACAAGTCCGATCCATGGAGGCCCCAACTCTCAATTTACAGGACTTAAAGGATCTGCTGCTAACATCTTGGTGACAGATACTCCAGCACACCTTCAGGGGTCTAGTGGAGTCCATGCCTCGAAAGGTCAGGGCTGATTTTAGCAGCAAAAGGGGGACCAACAAAATATTAGAATATAATGTTATGCCTAATCTGTTTGATATACATATATACTAGATGCGTGCGTGCGTGAGTGTGTGTGCGTGTGTGCGTGTGTGTGTGTTTGATATGTATGCATGTATATTTATAATTCAAGGTGAAATCATTTCCATGATAGTAATTTCATATATTTCTAAATTAAACATTTATTGACATCCGTAAAGAGCCTATTCTACAGTATTTAAGAAATGATGATCAGTTAAAGGTGCACTATGCAACTTTCTGTCCACTGAAGGGCGCCTATTCAAAACAAAAGCCTAGTTTGATAATGCAAAGTTTGAGCAGAGCATCTTGGGACATGTGGTCTTCACCTCACAGCCGGTGGAAAATAGGACTCGGGCAGAAATCACGTTCATGTATGCGGTTATTAATGTTACTGTAGTGTAAAGCAGAGCAGGACCGAGTGTTGTGGACCTGAGCACAGCTGCTGGAGCGATTGTTAAACAAACACACAGTTAGCGAGCACCAGGACTTTTATTATGACGGGACGGGACACATTCGCCGGGCGCCTGCACTGATCCGCTCTTCCGGTTATGATTTTGAGGTAAAATGATGTTATGACGTTACTCCGTGCGTTCACTTGTTCACACTGCTAAGAGTAAAGCGCTTCTGCCAAATAAAACCCGAAACCGAGGGTAGCGCAGATATGACACAATTAACAGGCGACCTCCTCAAACGCTATGCTGACACGTCCCGGCTCCTTAGTTAAAATAGCAATTTTCTCACAATTTACAAATAGTTGGAAACATTAGGTATATTGTAGGTACTCAACTGAACAAAATATATAACACCGGCCTAGTGGTTTTTGGATTTTTTACTGCAAAAATACTACATAGTGCACCTTTAAATATATTTTACTATAGTATGTATGTGTTTATTGTTGTTATGGGTAACTGTTGCCACCATTTTTGCCACCAAATGCTGACAACAGCAATAGAAAAAAACACACCCTTCAATTATGGTCATATCACTGCATTGCACCATTCCCTAATGGGTTAGTGCTTTAATATGTCATGTATCTCAGTTAGAGCAGAAGTTATTGGAGATCTCTATCAGTGTTGAACGCATACAATTTATTAAAGTTGAGAGATAGACGGGTCAGACAGGTAGAGCAAAGCTCATCTCCCTCTTCCTGTGAGAGTTTGATCTTCCTCCAGTACTTCATTAAAACTTCATAGACGTGTGCTAAAGGATGAGAGAATACAGCTCAGGATAAGATACACAAACGCGTTAAATTACAATTCATACTTCATGAATTAATTTTAATTAATTACATATGTCAGGTATATATGGTCCAATCCAAAACACTTGACACAGATACTAAAATATAAATGATTTAATCTGCACAGAGAAAACTCTGGCACATGAATGAAAACACAATGACACTGAACATAAACCTTAAGATTAGTGGCTTCTGTGTGCATAAAGTCATGAAATTAAAATTGGTTCTATTTATTTATTGAATACACATTTGTAGTCTCACTGTTAACAGTTCATTAATCTTAGCTTTTACTAATTCATTATTAAAATCAAAAGCTGTATCTTTTCATATTTGTTTATCAGACCTAAGCTAAAATGATCTAACATTAAACAGTTGTAATATTAAAGGGATAGTTCACCCAAAAATAAAATGTGTTGTTCTTCTGCTTACCCCCAGGGCATCCAAGATGTAGGTGTGTTTGTTCCTTCAGTAGAACACAAATGAAGATTTTTAACTCCAGCCGTTGCTCGTATAATTCATGTCAATGGGGTGTATTTTTATGACAGTACATACAAATCTATATTCAACCCTGTGGCTCGTGGCGACACATTGATGTCTTAAGACACGAAATGATCAGTTTCTGCAAGAAACCGAACAGGATTTGTTATTTTTTACCTCATATCAGACGAATCTCATCTTGTATATCTCATCTTGAATATTTTCTCATTGAATATTCATTCAGTAATAAGCCACATTACAGAAATGAATGGGTTGCAAACTCCATTTCATGTTGACTTAAAAGTTCAGTGATCACATCACAAGCCTCAGATATGGCAAAATGTACAAATCACATACATATACGTAGAGAGAGACTGGGAGGGGCATGTTTTTTCTGACATATGAGGACACAAATGTGTATAATGACATAGGTATTACAATAAGAGGGTGAAATATGAGGATATTGGCCATGACCCCACTTTTCAAAATGCTTATAAATCATAGAGGATGAGTTTTTTTTAGAAAGTAGAAATGCAGAATGTTTCCTGTGATGGTTAGGTTTAGGGGCAGTGTAGGGGGATAGAAAATACAATTTGTACAGTATAAAAACCATTACACCTATGGAATGTCCCCATATGTCACAAAAACAAACGTGTGTGTGTGTGTGTGTGTGTGTGTGTGTGTGTGTGTGTGTGTGTGTGTGTGTGTGTGTGTGTGTGTGTGTGTGTGCTTTTGTCCTGCCTTGTGTCCTGTTTTCTCTTTGATATACATTTTGTTATACATAACAGGATTGCCACACATTCTCTCTCGCTTACCCTCCTGCTTTTCTTTTCTTCATTTCTCTCTTTTCTCCCTTATTGAGCTATGATATACAGCTTTTCATCTGCGCTTTCCCCTGTGTGTGCGTAGATCTACTCGGATGACTTTATATATTGTCGTTTAGTGCAGCAGAAGACAAATGCTTTCTGACAGAGCATATTTCTCATGTCTGCCACAGTGTGGAGAGGGTTACAGCAGCTATGTGTGTGTGTGTGTGTGTTTACATTAACACTGCCTTTTTGTTTTAACTGTGACAAATAAGGCTTATAGTTCCGTAAACTAAGGTCTGTTTTTCCTGTGTGTGTGTTTAAATATAACCAGCAAATACAGCTAAGGTGTTTATCAACGTTCAAGATGAGAACGATCATCCACCTGTCTTCACAAGGTCTCTTTACATCGGCGGTGTGACTGAAGATACTAAGACCTTCACCACAGTACTGAAAGTTGTGGTGAGTATATGTGCATGTGTTATGAGTTATTTATTCCTCTGCAGTGGTGTAAGAACAATCTGAAATGTCATGGGGCCACAATATAAACCTTAGTCTGGACTCATGAATATTAATGAGTTTACATAATGCTTACTCAGTAGTCCTAAATGATTTGCTGAGACCAGGCAAGTAGACATTTGCATTTAAAATAAAAAATAAAATAAAACACTATTTATTCACGCTAATACCAGCCATTGTGCAGAATGCAAAAGGATTTTTTAAGACTGTTCACGTGTTTTTCAATAGCAGTTTGTAGTGATCAAAAAAGGTTAACATAAAAATAGTTAATTTATGCTATATAATTTATTTATTTTTTAATCAAAACATGACAGTAATGGATATAAAGGAAAGAACCCATTTCTCATACAAAAAAAGACATAAGATATGTAACATATAACCAATAAGCCATAACATAATGACCAATGAAGTGAGTTACACTGATAATCTCTTCATCACAGTGCCTGTTATTGGGTGGGATAAATTACAGGGTCATGGGCGGCCATGGCTCATTGATGCACTGAGCAAAGGCTGGCCCGTGTGGTCTGATCAAATAGACAAGCTACTGTAGCTCAAACTTTGAGTCCTGCATCCATGTTGAAGTTACTTTGACATGTACCACCTACCTAAGCATTGTTGCCGACCATGTACACCCTTTCATTGAAACAGTATTCCCTGGTGGCTGTGGCCTCTTTTAGCAGGATAATGTGCCCTGCCATTAAGCAAAATGGTCCAGGAATGGTCTGAGGGGCACAACAACAATGTTGACTTGGCCTCAAAATTCCCCAGATCTCAATCTATTCAAGCATCTGTGGGATGTGCTGAACAAAAAAAGTCTGGTCCATGGAGCCCTAGTAATTTACATAGATACAGTGATAGTTTATACAATAGATTAATGTAATGTAATTATTGTTATTACAATAACTACAATATCGGTGCATTTTAGGAGTTAAAGACAATTATTACAGACATTCCAGATACGCACCACTCTCTAGGTCTGGCAGTAACCCCGCCCAGAGTCCTGCACGGGTCCTGCTTGGTAAACCCGCATCCGCAGTACTTAACAGAAATCCCAACCTATTCTCCGAAATCAGTACTAATTTAATTCCATACCTGACCTGCTTGACATAAAGACTGCGACCTGAACTGCACCCGCATTAAATCTACATCAGGTAGACGATAATTATTTATTTTCTTATTTATAACAAGAAATCAAAACAAAATTATACATTCTAAGTTGATGCATTTAAAGGGGGGGTGAAATGCTGTTTCATGCATACAGAGCTTTTTCCACTGTTAAAGACTTGGATTCCCATCCTAAACATAGACAAAGTTTCAGAAACTAATGTTGGATGTTTGATGGAGTATTTCTTTGTCAAAAATACTCCTTCCGGTTTCTCACAAGTTTCGGCGAGTTTTTTTCGAGTATGGGTCTACTTGACGTTAATAGAACGGAAGGTCCTTGTATGGGCCGTACGGGCTCTTCTCCCGGTAGGGTGCGTGCGCGCGTGACTAGAGCGAGAGAGAGAGAGGAAATGCACGTAAACAGTCTCTCAGGTGCAGATCCAGTCGTCCGTGAACACTTATGTGGAGCGCCGCGCCGCGCTCCACTTTATTCCTATGGGTGACGTCGAGCGACTTCAATGCTTCAGCACAGCATTCCGGGAAGGCAGCGCTGCATTTGAACCGATTTGAACGCAGAAATGACGGGAAGTTTCACAACATCGCTTCAGTCGCGTCTCAAAGTGGATTTACACGCCACTGCTGTCACAGGACTTCACCAAATCATACCAAAGAAGTGTGTTTTTTTTGTGCTGTTGGCTATCGTCACGTGAGTAAACATCAGTAAACGACACGATCGCATGCTTCGTCATTCAAATGCGCTAAAGGACTCTATTGTTGTTCTGTATAACGTTACACTAGTCTGACGTGCAAAACCGTTTTGCTTGCTACTTCTAAGGTCTAGTCGCATACAATAGTCCATAAACCGAATCATGTCCTCATACACTGCGAGTAAAGACACAAATGTTGACAGGCCACTAAATACAGTACATACCACAGAGACGGACGTCCTGATGTTGCCATTTCTCCTGTTCAATTTGTTTCTGCCTCAGATTTGATTCTGGATCATATATCTATTAGCTGAGATCGATAGCATGGGCTTCTCCACGCTTGAGGACGTCACCGCTTTGCGCGCTTGTCATTCTTTAGCTCCGCCCACACGATACGCCTCCAGCCGCTCGTTTTTTTCCGGAAAGACTCAGTACAGCCTATATTTCTTTTATAAATATGATAAAACTAAAGACTTTTCGGAGATATGAAGGATGCAATACTACTCTATAGGTACTCAAGATTGACATAAGATTGACTGAAACTGAGTGTTTCACCCCCCCTTTAAGGAAAATAGATATGCAGCCCGACATGGCAATATTTAACAGGAAAAAAAGATGAGAATTGCATCTGTTGTGTAAACGATACTAACATTTGCCTATGTGAACAATCTGCCCATATAGGCTATTTTGAACAAATGTGCATATAGTAAATAGGCTATTTACTGACAATTAGATGTCACTATAAATGAAAAGAACACAGAGCCAAATGAGCCTATGTTGTCATAATATTATATCAGGGATATTTCAGCAGATTTACTCTGCATTTAAATGCGGTTGTCTCTCCTGAAACTCTGCATAGGTGAAAGTTGGTTCTCTTAGCAGCATGACAAATAAAATTTAAACTACATTGCCAAAAGTATCGGGACACCCCTCCAAATCATTTAATTTGGGCATTCCAATCATGGCCAAAGGTGTATAAAATCAGGCACCATTCCTATGGGATAGGTTTTCAAGGCCGAGCAGCTGCATCCAACTGCAGCAGACTTACTGCATTGCGACCAGTGTAAAGTTTGGCGGAGGAGTGATTATGGTGTGGGGTGTTTTTTCAAGGGTTGGGCTTGGCCCCTTAGTGAAATGAACTCCTAATGCTTCAGAAAACCAATACATTTTGGACAATTTCATACTCCCACTTTTGTGGGAGCAGTTTGGGGATGGCCCCTTCCTGTTCCAACATGACTGCATACCTTAATGTAAACAAGTGAGTTCTTTACTATGCTAACCCTAACCCAACCAACCCTTTTTTTATCAATATGAATTTTTATTTATTTTTTACAATATGAGTTTTTATTGTCACTTTTAATCAATTTTAATGTGTCCCCAAATTGTAATAAGTGGTAGTGTATTTCTATTTCTTAATTTCTTTAAACTTGCTACTTAATTTGATATTGCATTAACCACAATTTGTTGTGTTTTGACATTTAGATTGTGGTAGTTTTTTGCCGAGCAGAATACTAGCAGAATACACTAACAACGGCTATTAATTCACTGGGTTGGAAATGTTCTGCAGGTGTTGGTGTCTGCAGTACATTATATTTCATTTTTACAGAGAAGAACTTGCTGTTCACATCGTGACACACCTGTCAACACTAGAGAATCTCTTTCTCGCTGTTCAAATCTACTCGCTTCCCCCAACATCTTAGTAACTGTGCTTAGACAGCTTCTCTCTCCATTCTGACAATGTGGAAGACAAGTGACGGACACCTGTAAAATACCCACTGGGCTCTGTGTTCCCCCGCAAGGTGACCGTTATCTCATAAATTGAGTCTTTTAACATCTATAAAAAGCATTAAAACGTACAATCTGATGATCTATGGGGATTATTACATTTCTAGGTCATCGCTGAAGTGGAAGCAGCAGAGTATTTATGTCTATGCCACCAAGGTTTTTCAAGGGACAGTTTGGCCAACATATTACTTTGTATTTAAGGGCCAGAAGTGCTAACAGCTGATGTCAGTGCAAATATTTTTTGTCATTATAAACTGAGCTTATTGCATATGTTAGTTTCCCTTTCAGGCAAGTATTTAAATCATGCAACGTGATTTACTAAGGTTTACAGTAGTCCGTTTACTAGTATTTGCGCCATTATTTAACGACCCAAAAATCATGTCTTAAAAACTTCCTATTGTGCAAATCAAGTTTTTAATGTTGTTTATGTATGTTTGCCATTTTTAATATCCTTTAGGGCAAACAAACGTGTGCAAATAAAATACTTTTAGAAGGCACCCGTCTGACTCTGAGATGGAGACCGGCAACATGGTTTATGTAACATAAGCAATGCATTATTAGTTGTTTGATCACGTAGTCAAGCCAAAGGCTAGTCATATCAATTACCGTTATCTGACATAGTAGAGAGCGATACATAAAATGCATTACCATTCTGATACATCGACTTGTAGACTGGCCTGTATAATTCATTCTTCCTCTTCTTCTACTGAATCAGTTTCTGCTTCAAACATAAATGACTTAATTAAACCAATATTTCCACATGACATTGTGTATCAGCATGTGCTCATTTGCATATTCATGATCTACATATAGGCCTACTAAATAAAGGGTGTAGGGTTACATTCAAACTATTTTAAGGCATGAAATATTTTCACAGGGGGAACATTTTTTAAATTTGTCATTTTGATGATCAAAGATGAGTTTTAAAGGATAAAATGATTGACTGCATGGGACTTTAAACTATTTTGTGCTTGATATGGCTTGCTGCTATAGCAGGAGTAACAATAAAGAACAGAGAATGTGTAAGAGCATAGAGCATTTTCTCCATGTCCTTTGTCAAGCCATATATATATATTTATTTTTTTTAATTTGCACTACTCTTGGTACATTGCATTGGTCATTATAGAAATGAGTTGCTCTTATCTGTTCCGTAAAATGTATATTGTCTGTAAATGACCTGCAAAAGTTTCCACTCCCATCATCGCTTTTATGTGATAGCGGTCTCATGCTAATTTTCCCTTTTTGGTAAATTTGGCCCAAAGCCTCAAAATGAATCCAGTTATATAACCAAATAATATGAATTTCTCAAAACCATATTCCTTTCCATGATCAAGATGTTACTTCATGTAACTTCATGTGTATCAGGCTACAGATGTTGACACAGGAAACTACAGTAAGATGGCCTACAGACTGATCATCCCTCCCGCACCCGAGGGGCAGGACAGTTTCGTCATCGAGCCGTACACTGGCATCATCAAGAGCGCCATCATGTTCAGAAACATGCGCCGGTCCTACTTCAAGTTTCAGGTCATCGCCACAGACAACTATGGGCAGGGGCTGAGCAGCAGGGCTGATGTGGTGGTGAGTGCATTTGACCTTTGACCTGTTCATTTTGTGCATTCACGTAAAAAGATTATTCAAACAGAGCTGACAGTTCCATCTCAAAACATGTAGCTTTAAGAAATGACATTTTCTCACATCCATCATGATTATGCAAAATGAATGTTTGGGGTTCAGATCACTGACTGATTAATTTAAAATGAGTCTAAATCACATAACAATCTGCAAACAATCTGTTATTAATTGAAAATATCTCTCCGGAGTGTCGATTTGGTTTGGTAAATGTGTTATGTTTCAGTAAATGTTTGCATGCGGTAGTGCATATGCTATTTGTGGACTACTTAGTGCAGTAATGAATATATGTTTTTGTGTCAGCTGAATTACTTATGCTGTTATCTCCTGAAGTGTTGCAGCCAGTGACTTTTGCAATTCCCAGAAACCTCTGGAGCTAATGAATGCCTAATAAAATAAGAGGGATTAAGATTTGCAATGTTTAGGGGTTTTAAACATAACGTTTGTGCCATTTTCAATTTCCACTAGCAGTAGAATTATTCTATAAGCATTCATCCGGCAGCTACACTATTATGGACCAGTTGAATTAAAAACTGCAACAACTGCAAACAGCACTTTAAAGAGATGAAAATAAAAAGAAAATTCTGTCATTAATTACTCACCTTCATGTCGTTCCAAACCCGAAAGACCTTCGTTCATCTCCGAAAACTCAATTGAAGATATTTTTGATGAAATCCGAGAGCTCTCTGACCCCTCCATAGGCAGCTGTTTAATTAACACATTCAAGGTCCAGAAAGGTATTAAAACAATATTATTAAAATAGTCCATATATTTCTTCATTTCTTCAGAACTTCAGTGTTTCAACCTAATTTAATGAAGCGACGAGAATACTTTTTGTGTGCAAAACAAACAAAAATAACATCTTTATTCAACAATTTAATTCTAGCCTATGTCAGTCTCCTATGCTGTTTACGTTCTATCCCATGGGTGGGATGCTCTGGGACCAGAGAGCTCTCGGATTTCATCAAAAATATTTTAATTTATGTTCCGAAGACGAACGAAGGTCTTGCGGGTGTAGTGATTTGACTTCCGTCCATCCAAGGACGCTAAGTAAGGTAGTCATTGGTATTCACGTCACCACTGACGTTATCATATTTGGATCAACTGAATACAATGAATGATAAAGGAATAAAGTGCAAAATATGCATACATGTTGATGGTGGCTATGGAAGAGTTACATTATCTCTGAAAGTAAGGTGAAGAACCTTATTATGTATCAAACAAATAAACTTAAGATGATTTGTTATTTACTAGCATCAGTTATATTATCTCTAATGTAAATAAAAAGATCATATACTGATAATATACAACAATGCCCAGGTCTCTATAAAGAGGTTTGGTTAAGTTATATGTACGTTATTTGGTTGAGTAAGAAGTCCGATGGTAATGACTTTTTCCACTGGTTGTGCTGGGTGTCAGTGCAGTGGGGAAGGGAGCTGGAATCTGTTTCAACAGCCTTGAACATGAAGATCTGTGGGATGCTGATCTCCTGGGGTACCAAAGGGTCTTAAAATATGGATCACGCAGATGAGGCCCTGAAGTAGCAGTGGAAAGTCCTTAATCTGAAACACGGAGATGAAGGAACCCTGAAGTGAAGGTTTGCTCTCCTGAGCTTAACCTTGTTGCAAATGTCTCTGTCTGTCTTCTGCCTCTCTGGGCCAGACACTCAGGACTTAGTCAATCCGCTCTTGTCTCTCTGGCATGGTGGCTCGGGACGTGCTGTAGTCGTCTCGCTGGACTAAAACTCAGAACGTAGTGTTTGTTAACGTCTCTTTCCTCACAGGCTGGAGGCTCAGAACGCGGTCGTATCTGTTTCTGCCTCACATGCTGTTGACTCATATCCTTGGATCTGTTGTTGTCTCTCTGGATAAACCAGAGGCTCAGAATGTTATGATGTATCAGTTATGTCGGACAGACTCAGAATAAGGAGTGTCTGTTGAAAGGGTACCTTTATACCTTCTGATAAGGTGGAGATTGCAATTTGGAGATTGCAATTTGCTCCATTCCAGTGTTGTGATTGGTTGCTGGCGTCAGAGGGGGCACACAGTGTGGACCACCCCTCTTTCCCCTGTGAAAATCATTTGCAAACTGTACAGAGTTAGAAGTCTTTAAAGTGTCTTTAAAGTTCACCAAAGCATTTCTCACTTTCCAAACCACCTTCAGAATACCCATGGCAATATTCTAAATAAATAGACAACCAACATGATGGAAAAAGACTGAACTGTCTTGTGTTCATTCATTTGTACATTAAAAGCTGAATTTGTGTAAGATGTTGCATTAAAAATAGCTGTCACTAAGAATACTTATTTCTCTGAATAAGTATGAAGTGGATGTAGTTTACATCAGTCTTAAGGTTTCCAGACATAGTTATGAATGGATTGGGGATAATTGTGGTCTTTCTTTGTTCCAACCACTACTGCTGAGGTCCTGAGGATTTTTTTATTGTAATGGCAGTCACAGACCGGGACATTAGGGATCAGTTTCTATGGGTGAAGGGCAGAAACTGCATGTGGACCAATGAGAAGTCCTGTCCTTCCTGGGCCTGGCACCAGAGGTCTTCTTGGCCTCTAAGAGATTCCTGGCTGCTGTCCTAGTCTCTTTTTCTGATGGACAGTTTGTTTGTGTTAGTCAAACAAGATCCAATCAAAATGTAGCAAACCTTTGTCCACTGTTATGGGCAGAGAGTGGCTTGCTATACGAAGCCCTGGAATGTGCTGTCCACTACACGGGTTTGGAATGACATAATGACCGAATTAGAATTTTTGGTTGAACTATCCCTTTAAGGCTGGGTGATTCAGAATCCATTTCAGAATTATATATATATATATATATATATATATATATATATATATATATATATATATATATATATATACAATTCATGATCAAAATATGATTGTTTTAGCTATGTCAGTCCCTGCTTATAAGCTATACCTCATTAATCAAATCTTCTGTCTTTTTTGTATTCTGTGTGGATTGTAGGTGTCCGTTGTGAATGCCTTGGACATGCAGGTTGTGGTCTCTAATGTGCCACCCACTGTGGTGGAGGAGAATAAAGAGCAGCTGATTAGGTGAGAATTCCTCTCACCGTGTGTTTTTCTCCATTGCCGGCTTCATTGAGTGGCATTTAAGTGTTTCCTGCAGTCATAGCAGCATTTGTTTTCCCACTTGCTTTGATTTAGATGGCCATCCAAATTGTTCAAACATAGAATTGGGCTTGAATTACAAAATCCAATGAGCAAAATAAAACTACTTTGTGCAGTACTTTGCAGCATAATCATAATAACAGACATAGTTGCTTTATTAACCCTTAAAGGTTGGAGCCAGTTTTGGGGCCCTTTAGAAGTTTTGACATGCTCTGACGTGTGCTTTTTTCAGTTGCTTATACACATATTCATGGCAAAAAGTGTCATTTCACTGTTTTCAGCACAAACTGGACTACCATAATATGTGAGCAATATGTATGTACATTCTTTTTTTGAGAGAGAGAGAGATAATTAAGTTTATGCAATTTTTTTAAATTAATAAATAACTTGAATGCTACTGAAATAAGGCCACCCAACACATTAAATATGTAACCACCAGAATTTTGACTAATGGATATTATTGCCTAGAGTTTTTGCTTCAAACTTATACAAAAATCATCATGCCTACTCATTAACATACGGTAGTGATTTACATTTTTTTTTTTAAATATCAGGACAAAACAGGACAAAATAAATTCATATTTGTAGTTTATTTAGAATAACAATATAAAGTGAGAGCCAAAGGCAGAATGTCGTTTGTGGGCCAGTATCAGGTCACTATAATTCTCAAATCTTTGAGATAAAAGAAGTAATATTTATAATATTATTATTATATTTTTATAACCTCTGCTACTTTTTCAGGATTCTTGTATGAATAATTGTAATGGCTGATAAAAATTCAGCTTTACAAAATAAATGATATTTTACTGGATATTAAGAAAACCATTATTTTGAATGTAATTTTTCTATATTTTTGGTAAAATAAAATGAGGGAACAAATTTGCTAAATGTGCTGTTGTACTATTTTAGAAAGTCATGGGAACAAATTGATCATTTGTGGCGACAATATATATTGTCCACATGCCATGTGCTGGGCTTGTCTATACACAAATAAAATATGTTTCGACAGGATTCTCATGACTGTTAATGTAAATGAATCAGTGAGAAAAATGAGAAACACAAACTCAGAAGTAACATTGAGTTTTGTGAATATTGTCACCATGTTTTCTTCATGAAATGTCTTTTAATATTTTTTTTTGTTAGATTTACCCTTTAAACTTAGCAAAAAAGTGATTTGACGGTGAAGATTTGTTTAAGATGTAAAGGTTGTTTAAAATTTGTTTATTTGGTGGATTTGGAATTTCAGCATTCGAGGAACATAGTCATTTCATATACTATATTTCTTTCAGTATTTTGGAGCGCTATGTGCAAGATCAGATCCCTGGTGCTAAAGTGATAGTGGAATCGATCGGCCCACGGCGGCATGGAGAAGGTTATGAACTTGAAGACTACTCAAAATCAGACCTGCAGGTGTACGCCATCGACCCTCTCACCAACAGAGCCATCTCCAGACAAGAGCTCTTCAAGTAAGCCAAACACACAGCCACTCCTGACACCTTTTACAAACAGTCTGCTCGTTTGTTTCCAACATTTGAGGGAATTAGGGAAAAAGTCCAAGCCTTGTCCTGTGTTCTCTGACCGTGGTGTTGATGTGACATTGCAAGTTTAAATCTGGCTTGCAACAATTCCAGATCCTCTTGGATCCTCATCTCACCACTTGTTAATCTGTGCAAAACAACATAATATGCACCAATAATCCAAAGTGGGTTGCAGCTAGTCTAATTACTAACTAATTACAACTAATTGGTCTTAAGCCATGTATAATTATGCAATTTCTCCTGATTGGACACATTTTCTTGGAGGTGTTTTCAGAAGGCCTGTTCTGTTTTTTACAAAACAGCTAAACATTCCATCCAACTACAGTCCAACTACATTACACCACACTTTCTAAAAATATTAAAATTAATATTATCTTTTATTAGACACTACGGTTCAAATCTGTGGGGTCGGTAACATAAACAAAATAAGAAAAAAAAGCAATATTCCTGTGGTGACTGCTGAATTTTAAGCTTTGTTACTCTTCAGTCATAGACCATGTCGCCAATTTTCTGCAGAGTTAACAGCTATATACCTTCTTGCCTTCATATTAGAATGGGTTTCCATGGCCGAGCAGCTGCATCCAAGCCTTACATCACCAAGTGCAATGCAAAGGTATATGCGAAGGTGTAAAGAATGCCACCATTGGAGCAGTGGTGTTCTCTGGAGTGACAAATCACACTTTTCTGTCTAGCAATCCAATAGACGAGTCTAGGTTTGGTGGTTGCCAGGAGAACGGTACTTACCTGATTGCATTGTGCCAAGTGTAAAGTTAGGTGTAGGGGGGTTATGGTGTGTTTTGTCAAAACCAAGACATTTTGGACAATTTAATGCTCCCAACTTTATGGGAACAGTTTGTGGATGGCCCCTTCCTGTTCCATCATGACTCTCCATCAATGCACAAAGCACGGTCCATAAAGATGGATGAGTGAGTTTGGTTTGGAGGAACTTGACTGGCCTGCACAGAGTCCTGACCTCAACGCGATAGAACACCTTTGGGATAAATCATGTTAAGCCTTCTCGTACAACATCCGTGCCTGACCTCACAAATGTGCTATTTGGACATCATGGCATATCTCTAGTCTAAGAAAATATTGGCAGTGAAGTGAAAAAAAAGGAAGGAAATTAAGTAAAAAAAGAAAATTATTTGTTTTTGTAAACAGCTGTTCTAAAGGAAACACCTGTCCTCTTCAGCTGAGAAGGAAAAAAAACACTGACGTCCAGACACACAGCAAAAGACTCATTTAAACTCTGCTGCGCCCCATGACTCAGCAGGTAGACATGTCTGTCACTGGGATCCAACACAAGTCATCGGGATTCTGTTCAAATATGTGTTTACTGAGCCAACACACACATCTCATCCATATTCACAAGCACAGGAGATCACAGACCACCTGCCTTCTCCTGCCTTTCTAGCCATGGATCTCACTCTTATACACATTTTATTTTGTTCACTGTGAGATGTGTTCTGCCTGTGTTTGTATCTCTACCAAAGCAGAGCAGCTGTCCAGATGAAAATTGTATGGCTCAGAGGTTGATGGTAATATTTCTTTAGATAAATAAAGACACAGATGAAACAACTTTTGACAGAGAAGTAATTAGCTAGAATTTGATGAGAAATGTTTGAGCTCATATTAAAATATGTGAATCAGTGTTATTTTTGTATTATATTATATTATATTATATTATATTATATTATATTATATTATATTATATTATATTATATATTATATTATATTATATTATATTATATTATATTATATTATATTCTTTGAATCAGACATAAATAAAATAGTGTGTAAGATTACAATTATTTGAATGAACAAATTAAAGCATTTATTTGAATTAGAGAGAGAGAGAGAGATAGAGAGATAGAGAGAGAGAGATAGAGAGAGAGAGAGAGAGAGAGAGAGAGAGAGAGAGAGAGAGAGAGAGAGA
This sequence comes from Pseudorasbora parva, assembly GCF_024679245.1. Lineage (NCBI taxonomy): Eukaryota > Metazoa > Chordata > Actinopteri > Cypriniformes > Gobionidae > Pseudorasbora > Pseudorasbora parva. The sequence continues at coordinate 32,286,690 of NC_090188.1, read as the reverse complement.
GCGAGAGAGAGAGAGAGAGAGAGAAAGAGAGAGAGAGATTATATCATATTAATTACATTATATTATTACATTTTATTTTAGTGTTGGTTTTAGTGTTTTGTATGTGCTTTTGTTTAATACTCCTAAATGGCTTGAATTGATTTTTATTCCATTTTAGCTTCAGTAATTGTACATAAATTCATTTATTTCTATTTTACGCTACATTTTTTCAGCTTTATTTTAAGTATATGAATTATATATATATATATATATATATATATATATATATATATATACTTCTTGCACACAGCTATTGTATTTTTTTTAGAATGACTTGGAATACAGTGCCTGAGTCACATGGACTTATTTTGTGGTTATTTTTAAAGCTCTTAGATTAACGTAGAGGATCTCAAATCCAGCGCAACTAAAACAAAAAAATTCCAACAATGGAGAGCTAGCCAAACGAAGGAAACATAACAGTGTGCCACAACATTTACTGCAACAGTTCCCCCAAGGTACATCAAAACTGAACTAACCAGCTTTCCAACCAGTGGTCCAATATCATTGCACAGCATCTGAAATGTTTGAATCTTGGATTTTTCAGGTGGCCAAATTGAATTGATGCAATTTAATTCACAGAAAATCAATTTGGCCAACTGAAAAATTTAAATGTGATCAGTCACTAGAACATTTTAAATTAGAGACCTGCATTTTTTTTTCAGTGTAAGCAAAGTCTGTCATCAAAGAGCTTCGATATAATTACCTCCCAGAACTGTCTTACGCGACTCTGTTCCCAGACAACAGGCATCTGCCTCCGAGAGCAAGATAACTTTATTGAGTTTCATCTGCGTGCTCTGAGGCGCAAGAAATTTATTATACACTAAATTATTTTATACAGTGGCTTCTTCTACTACAGCAACTTCCAGTCTTCTTAGTGATATTTAGTGGCAGTTAATCATGAAGTGAATTTTGCTCTCTTCGGATTAATGGATGGAAACGGTGCTTTATTCGCAAATGTTTCATGCAGTACTCCAATTTTGTGCACAAGTTCAATCTTAACGTTGGGTAAAACCAGCTACTGAGACAATACCGGTATGGTTTTCAAAACATGCACTAGTTTGTGTTTTCAGGCACCCCAAAATGCTGTTGTCTCATGTAAATGAACATCCAAAACTCTTTCTGAACATTTATGTTTTTAGTAAAAAAAACTTTTAAAAAGTGTAGTTTAAACGGCCTCTAAATGTCCTTGAAAACTAAACAGAAAACACAACAGATTGTGAAATGAGGCTAAATAATGCATTTTCATTTATGACTGAGCTGTCCCTGAAAAAAATTGATAATTTGTGATTTTCCTTTATTACAGATGAGAACGTGCTTTTTTGTGTGTTTCTGTAGACATAATCTGTCTCCATTTGACTCAGTTACATGGGGACATGCTGTTCTTTATACTTTGTGTTTGTTTGTTTGTTTGTGTGTATGTTCCTGACTGAGAACAGCGGACTGCTGATTTTTTCCACCTTTCTCCTTTCATATGTTCTGCTGGAGACTAGGTTGTTTTCTTGTGTCTCAGGTCATAAAAATCAAAATCTGCTTCCCAAAGCTTTAGAGTCTGAGCTGCACCTCAGCGTTCATAAAAGTTCTCTTCACAAAACTAGTTTCTTTGTCCAGAATCCATCTGGTCACTCTCAGTAATGTTTTGGATGGATGAATCAAGTCGTCCTGCTGGTTAGAAGCCCACTGACTCTGAATTACGATAAAGACGGTCAGCCATTGTTGAGCATGTTCACACTGCGTGTATGTAACAGCGTGAGTTAACCCGCGCTGTTTCTTTTCCTCCACAACAGGGACATGATTCAGAGAAATGAAGGACTCATGGGTGAAAACACGGGTTAAATTGGGATGTAACAATCTGAAACATTCCAGGAGCTTTCATTAAAAAATAAACAAAATATTGTCTCCATGTCATGTACACTACAGTTCAACAGTTTCAGTCTGTTTATTAGTGGAACATTTAGCGTTTAAAGTTTCAATAATATTAAACATTATTCGTTCTTCTATTGCCTTTATTTTATTTTTAATGCTATCACCAGTAAGATTTTGCAAGATACATTGAACGAAATTACAAATGCAACTCTTTTTGTTTTTAACCCCATTTTTTTTCATGAGCTAAACTCAAAGAGCTAAGATTTTTCTATGTACACAAAAGGCCTATTTTTCTCAAATATTGTTCATAAATGTGTCTAAATCTGTGTTAGTGAGCACTCTTCCTTTGCTGAGATAATCCATCCAACTCACATGTGTGGCATATCAAGATGCTGATTAGACAGCATGATTATTACATAGGTGTGCCTTAGGCTGGCCACAATAAAAGGCCACTCTAAAATGTGCAGTTTTACTGTATTGGGTGGGTTCCAAAACCAGTCAGTATCTAGTGTAACCACCGTTTGCCTCACCCAGTTTAACACTCTCTGTGCGCTCTGCAAACTCTATTCGATTTCCTTTACATAGTTGATCAGGTTGTTGCATGTGTCCTGTGGAATATTGGTCCACTCCTATTCAATGGCTGTGCAAAGTTGCTAGATAGTGGCAGGAACTGTAACACGCTGTCGTATACGTAGCTCCAAAGCATCCCAAACATGTCCGTTGAGTATGCTGGCCATGCCAGAACTGGGATGTTTTCAGCTTCCAGGAATTGTGTACAGATCCTTGCAACATGGGGCTGTGTATTATCATGCTGCAACATGAGGTGACGGTCATGGATGAATGGCACAACAGTAGGCCTCAGAATCTCATGACAGTATCTCTTTGTATTCAAAATGCTATCAATAAAATGCACCCGTGTTTGTTCATAACGTAAATGGACTGCATTTATATAGCGCTTTTAACAGACCCTATGGCTTTGCATTTTTTTGGCCATCCAAAGCACTTTACATTTTTGCCTCACATTCACCCATTCATAAACCAATGCCTATGTCAGCCATGTAAGGCTGACATCCAGCTTGTTGGGAGCAGCTAGGGTTGGGTGTCTTGCTCATGGACATCTCAATACTTGGTCAGGTGGAACCAGGGATCAAATCACCAATCTTCCGGTTTATAGACAACCTACATGAACCACTGAGCCACTGCCACCCCATGCAACTGGCGTACGTCTGCCCATACCATAACCTCACCACCATCATGGGCCACTCGATCCATAACATTGAATTTAGCAAACCGCTCACCCACACAATGCCATACAGGTCCTTCTCAAAAAATTAGCATATGTGATAAAAGTTCATTATTTATCATAATATAATGATAAAAATTAAACCTTCATATATTTTAGATTCATTGCACACCAACTGAAATATTTCAGGTCTTTTATTGTTTTAATACTGATAATTTTGGCATACAGCTCATGAAAACCCAAAATTTCTATCTAAAAAAATTAGCATATCATCAAAAGGTTCTCTAAACAAGCTATTAACCTAATCATCTGAATCAACTAATTAACTCTAAACACCTGCAAAAGATTCCTGAGGCTTTTGAAAACTCCCAGCCTGGTTCATTACTCAAAACCGCAATCGTGGGTAAGACTGCTGACCCGACCCTGTCCAGAAGGCCATCATTGACACCCTCAAGCGAGAGGGTAAGACACAGAAAGAAATTTCTGAATGAATAGGCTGTTCTCAGAGTGCTGAATCAAGGCACCTCAGTGGGAAGTCTGTGGGAAGGAAAAAGTGTGACTAAAAACGCTGCACAACGAGAAGAGGTGACCGGACCCTGAGGAAGATTGTGGAGAAGGACCGATTCCAGACCTTGGGGGACCTGCTGAAGCAGTGGACTGAGTCTGGAGTAGAAACATCCAGAGCCACCGTGCACAGGCGTGTGCAGGAAATGGGCTACAGGTGCCGCATTCCCCAGGTCAAGACACTTTTGGCCTACAGAGAAGTAGCACTGGACTGTTGCTCAGTGGTCCAAAGTACTTTTTTCGGATGAAAGCAAATTTTGGATGTCATTCGGAAATCAAGGTGCCAGAGTCTGGAGGAAGACTGGGGAGAAGGAAATGCCAAAATGCCTAAAGTCCAGTGTCAAGTACCCACAGTCAGTGATGGTCTGGAGTGCCATGTCAGCTGCTGGTGTTGGTCCACTGTGTTTTATCAAGAGATTTTGATCTCAGGAGATTTTGGAGCACTTCATTCTGCCATTTGCTGAAAAGCTTTATGGAGATGAAGATTTCGTTTTTCAGCACGACCTGGCACCTGCTCACAGTGCCAAAACCACTGGTAAAGGGTTTACTGACCATGGTATTACTGTGCTCAATTGGCCTGCCAACTCTCCTGACCTGAACCCCATAGAGAATCTGTGGGATATTTTGAAGAGAAAGTTGAGAAACCCAAGACCCAACACTCTGGATGAGCTTAAGGCCGCTATCGAAGCATCCTGGGCCTCCATAACACCTCAGCAGTGCCACAGGCTGATCGCCTCCATGCCACGCCGCATTGAAGCAGTCATTTCTGCAAAAGGATTCCCGACCAAGTATTGAGTGCATAACTGAACATAATTATTTGAAGGTTGACTTTTTTTGTATTAAAAACACTTTTCTTTTATTGGTAGGATGAAATATGCTAATTTTTTGAAATTTTTTAGAGGGTTTTCATGAGCTGTATGCCAATATCATCAGTATTAAAACAATAAAATACCTGAAATATTTCAGTTGGTGTGCAATCTAAAATATATGAAAGTTTAATTTTTATCATTACATTATGGAAAATAATGAACTTTTATCACATATGCTAATTTTTTGAGTAGGATACCTGTACATGCTGTCTGCCATCTGCCCTGTACTGTGAAAACCGGGATTCATCCGTGAAAAGAGCACCTCTCCAAAGTGCCAGATGCCATTGAATATGAGCATTTGCCTACTCAAGTCGGTTACCATGACGAACTGCGGTCAGGTTAAGACCCCAATGAGGACTACAAGCATGCAGATGAGCTTCCCTGAGACGGTTTCTGACAGATTTAGCACACATTCTTTGGTAATGCAAACCGATTGTTGTATGTTTCCTAAAGGTACACTAAATAATTAAATCCAATTAAAAGTGAGTCCAGTAATCAGCTTGGAAATGAAAATCAAATGTTTTTTTTTTTTTTTAATTCAGATAAAAATGTGTTTAACTTATGACAGTCTAACCAAATAAAGACCTGGTTTAAATCAGGTATTAAAAGGATATAGTTCACAGAGAAAAACTAAATTCTGTCATAATTTACTTACCTTAATTTAGTTACAAACCTGTACAACTGCAAAATACAGAAAGAAAAAAAAATCCTATTTTGGCAATAAAAGTGAGTACACGACAGTGTAGGGATAAAAACATTTTTTTTCAATATCTTCTTTTGTATTTCACAGAAGAAAGGTTATACACAACAATAACAATAAGAGACAGTAAATTGACTTTAAAATCACTTTAACGTCTTGATCTGATGGTATGTGAACAGATCTAAACACAGGTATAAACGGTATAAATTCCAAATAGGGATAGAGTTACTTTGTGCACCTTGAAAAACAAAATCTATTCATTCTCATTTCATTAAAGCTGAAAAAAATCTCCTGAGATGTTTAGAAGCTGAAGGTGCGGGTCTATTGACCACGTAGATCAAACACACACTGTCTTTCATCAGTTTTTAAACCTGGATCATCGATTATGTTTGAATAGTCCTGTTTACTAGGTGTTTCTGTTGAAGTATTCTGTTGCAGGAGGACTAATTGGTCTGCCAGAGATACTTATGAAGTACTTAGCAAGCAGGCCTATTTAAACCTTATTGATCAGCAAAGTGTCAACAAAGGAAAGACTTTTTAGATTTCACATCAGCTAAGGAGAAAAGCGCTCTTGCTCTGCTTTGGAGTGGCCTTAATAATCAGCTGTATATATAAACACTCACCTAAATAATTATTAGGAACACCATTCTGTGTTTCTTACCCCCTTTCACCTTCAGAACTGCCTTAATTATATGTGGCATTGATTCAACAAGGTGCTGAAAGCATTTTTTAGAAATGTTGGCCCATATTGATAAGATAGCATCTTGCAGTTGATGGAGATTTGTGGGATGCACATCCAGGGCACAAAGCTCCCGTTCCACCACATCCCAAAGGTGCTCTATTGGGTTGAGATCTGGTGACTGTGGGGGCCATTTTAGTAATGTGAACTCATTGTCATGTTCAAGAAACCAATTTGAAATTATTCGAGCTTTGTGACATGGTGCATTATCCTACTGGAAGTAGTCATCAGAGGACGGGTACATGGTGATCATAAAGGGATGGACATGGTCAGAAACAATGCTCAGGTAGGCCGTGCTATTTAAACGATGCCCAATTGGCACTAAGGGGCCTCAAGTTTGCCAAGAAAACACCCCACACCATTACACCACCACCAGCCTGCACAGTGGTAACAAGGCATGAAGGATCCATGTTATCATTCTGTTTATGCCAAATTCTGACTATCATCTGAATGTCTCAACAGAAATCGAGACTCATCAGATCAGGCAACATTTTTCCAGTCTTCAACTGTCCAATTTTGTTAAACTTGTGCAAATTGTAGCCTCGATTTCCTATTTGTAGTGGAGATGAGTGGTACCCGGTGAGGTCTTCTGCTGTTGTAGCCCATCCGCCTCAAGGTTGGACGTGTTATGGCTTGACAAATGCTATACTGCATACATCGGTTGTAACGAGTGGTTATTTCAGTCAAAGTTGCTCTTCTATCAGCTTGAATCAGTCGGTCCATTATCCTCTGACCTCTAGCATCAACAAGGCATTTTCACCCATAGTACTGCCACGTACTGGAAGTTTTTCCCTCTTCACACCATTCTTTGCAAACCCTAGAAATGGTTGTGCGTGAAAATCCCAGTAACTGAGCAGATTGTGAAATACTCAGACCGGCCTGTCTGGCACCAACAACCATGCACCACTCTAAATTGCTTAAATCACCTTTCTTTCCCATTCTGACATTCAGTTTGGAGTTCAGGAGATTGTCTTGACCAGGACCACACCCCTTTGTCTTGACCAGGACCACACCCCTTTAAGTGCATTAAAGCAACTGCCATGTGATTGGTTGATTAGATAATTGCATTAAAGAGAAATATATATATATATATATATATATATATATATATATATATATATATATATATATATATATATATATATATATATATATATATGAAATCATTGGTCGCTCTCAGGAACTCGGTGAATTTAACCGTGGTACTGTGATAGGTTGCCACCTGTGCAATAAGTCAATTTGTGGAAAAAGAGCAGGATCAGCGCACATTGAGGCACACTATGCAGAAGTCACCAACTTTTTGTAGAGTCAATAGCTACAGACCTCAAAAACTTTGTGTGGCCTTCAGATTAGCTCAAGAACAGTGTGTAGATAACTTCATGGAATGGGTTTCCATGGCCGAGCAGCTGCATCCAAGCCTTACATCACTAAGTGCAATGCAAAGTGTCGGATGCAGTGGTGTAAAGCACATCGCCACTGGACTCTAAAGCAGTGGAGTGACGAATCACACATCTCTTTCTAGTAATCCAATGGATGTGTCTAAGTTTGGAAGTTGCCAGGAGAATGATAATTGTGTGACTGCATTGTGCCATGTGTAAAGTTTGTTGGAGAGGGTATTATAGTGTGGTGTTGTTTTTCAGGGGTTGGGCTTGGCCCCTTAGTTCCAGTAAAATAAACTCATAATGCTTCAGCATGCCAAAAAATTCCATGCTCCCAACTTTGTGGGAACAGTTTCAGGATGGCCCCTTCCTGTTTCAGCATGAATGAGCACCAGTGCACAAAGCAAGGTCCATAAAGACATGGATGAGTGAGTTTGGTGTGGCCTGCATAGTCCTGACCTCAACCCGATAGAATACTTTTAGGATGAATTAGAGCGGAGACTGTAAGCCAGACCTTCTCGTCCAACACCAGTGCCTGACCTCACAAATGCGCTTCTAGAATAATGGTCAGAAGAGTTTAAGCTGTTATAACTGCAAAGGGTGAACCAACTCTATATTAAACCCTACTGATTAAGAATGGGATTTCATTAAAGTTCATGTGCATGGATAGGTAGACATCCCAAAATGTTTGGCAATATAGTGTGTATATAATAATAATAATAATAATAATAATAATAATAATAATAATAATAATAACTCTATTGATACTAGCTCAGTTAAGCCATTGAAGGGGAGAATGAGGATTTCTGCATCATGTTGACTGTAACCCATAAGATGAACTAGAAAAGACTAAATGCAGCTGGTCAGACGCTGTCCTCATTAGCAGGATTCTTGGCTCCCGTTTTTGTGCTGAAGATGCTTTGCATTCACACTGAATGTTGTCAACATCTAGCTGTCAATCATCTCAAGGCTGTCAGAGTCAGTACAGTATAAACATAATGTGTAGGTGAGCAGAAATGTACAGTGTTATATCACCCTGAAGAGGTTTGTGATTATGATGTGTTTACTGTACAGGTACATATTTGTGTATGGAACAGATCATAATTTTCATTGCACATACTATATTTATTTTATTTTTAGTACTATCACAATTACGTTTTTTTAATATACACTGCCCGGCCAAAACAAGTTGCTGTTTGGATTTAAATATGTACCGGTTCTTCTAACCCTAACTGATGGAGTGTTTAGCTTTTCATTTCTTAAAAAACCATGTAGGAAGACACAACATGGTCGTATTTCAGGATGACAATGTCAAAATTCATCAGTCTCAAACTGGGAAAGGCATGAATGATCATTTTCACACATGAATTGGCACCTCTCAGTCCAGACTTAAAATTCATTGGAAGTCTTTGGGATGTTCTGGAGAAGACTTTGCAGAGTGATTGATGCACCTCTAGATGGAAATAACATCACAACACTCATTTGCATTAAGAGGTACATCAATTTTTGGTTAAGATCTTGTATGGACCATGCAAGAGTCAAGCACACTGTAAAATCTCCTCCTGCACATCCCAAAGACTTTAAATGAATTTAAGGACTGGACTGGAGGGTTTTGAGATCAAATTGGCAGGGCTACTAGACCGACAGTGGAATCGCAACTTGATTGTGGCCTCTGTGCTTGAGGGCTGAGGCTATTGACCCCACCTGGCACGTTGTTAGCCCTGGCTCACAATGGCCCAACATCCTGGAATATGCCCATGGTGTGTCTTCCTATATGGAAAAGCTACACAGTCCCTCAATTAGGGTTACAAGAACTGTTTCCAAAAAAAAACCTGTTTTTGTTAATGTTTGTTTTTTTATGCAAGTTTTGTAAAGGTACATATTTGTATTTAATCTATAGGAGCAGATTGAAATGTAATTTTTTCTCTACAAAAAATGAAAATGCCTTTTAAATAAAAATGTGCAAACGTGTGTGTTTGACAGGTTCCTGGACGGGAAGATTCTGGACATCAATAAAGAGTTCCAGCCGTACCTGGGTGAGGGTGGGCGAATTCTGGAGATCCGTTCTCCTGACATCGTGGCAAGTGTGAAGAAGGCTGCGCAGGCGGTGGGCTACACTGAGGGGGCGCTGTTGGCACTCGCCATAATCATCATTCTGTGCTGCATCCCTGCTATTCTTATTGTCATGGTGACATACAAACAGTGAGTAGAATATTCTTATTTTTGAATCACCTCTCAATGGTAATAAGCCTCATAAGCAGGGGTGGTTTCTTTATTAGGGCGATAGGGCAATGCACCACCAAAGTGCAAAAGGGACAGATTTTTCAAACACATTCAGCCCCAGAGTTACGCTAGCTGTCATTATCCTAGACTGTTCTGTATCTGGATATATAGTCCAATCAGTGTCAATCAGCATCAAATTCTGTGGGGTACCGCCTCTTTTTGGACGATTTTGCCAAGAATCGACTGTTCTCATAGACCTACATACAATTTTTTTTTTTAACTGCAGGCACTGAAATGCATTCTCTGTGGGTTGCGGGAGGGCTAGCACTAACATGCTTTTTGTCATCCTACGTAACCTTAACTTGTGTATTGATTGGTGGGAACAAACATAACTCTATTAATAATTCTTAAGCTGAAGTGACATACAGTAATTTCCTCAGTGCATAACTTACATTTCACAGACATATTTTCCATTTCTAAATCTTAGAACGTCAAGGAAATATTTCCAGTTTGCTGTCAGGAGTGGACAAGCACTCTCAAGCACAAACTTCCTTGAACGAGCATGGCCACGAGCATGCGCTAATCAGACGGAGCGAAGCAGAATAGGAGCGCAACAATTCAGACTAAAATATACAGTTTGCTGAAATATTTGTTGTTGAATATTTATTGTTGTTGGTGAACAAAAATGTGCCATATGTAGAAATTCAAACTAAATTCATAAACCTAGTTGCATGATAGTGTAAAGTGACTATTTTAGGATAATCAAAAGCCTAATAGTCTGCACTTTTGTTTTTATTTATTTTCCTTATTAGTTTAGTGAATTTAACTTCTGCTTTAAAAACATTCATTTGTTTTTAGATTGTAATGTTACCATGTTAGAACGTAATATGATTTGACCCAATTTCTGCACATAATTTTCCTATTATAAAGCATACACGTTAAATGTAATGTTTGTTTTCATAGCCTTCAGTATGAACATTGCTTGTAGGACAATATTGGGCAGGATGTGAAATAGCGTAACATAGCTGTATTTTTAAATCAAATACAGATTTTTTTTTTTTTTATTAAATAGAAAAAAATTTAGAAAATACTGAGATCATACTGTATTACCCCTATTCAGCTTAAAAATACAGACATATGATTTTTTTAGCCAGATATCGCCCAGCAATATTACCACATGGCATGCTTTAAATGCAGAATTTTCCATGTTTTAGCTGTTCTGATTATTACGTTACTATATCAAAATTTGTACATTCAGTCCTGCATTATTAATTCGGTTCTGTTGGCGCTCCCAAAAAATTTCTGCACCAGCCGCCACTGCTCATAAGTCGCATATTTTGTGATATTGATGCTAAAATATAACTTGCTCCCCTAATACAAAAAGGGCAAACAGTTTTTAGTCATTTTACATCTTGTTTCAACAGCTTCTTTTCTAAGGGTGTTTGAGAATCTGCAAATGTGAATTGTGTCTAGTCAAAGTCAAAACTACATAAGGCTATTCTGCCCTACAAAGGCAAAAGACCTTAACTCACTGGAGTGTGGAACTGAGAAAAATGACTTTAAAGATTTTTTGTTGTCCAGCCAAATTAGTTATAGGTAGGACACTGGAAATCTGGCATTTAGATGTTTTAGTAATGACAATTATCTACATATACTTTTTTTTTACTCAAACTTGACTTTTGACCCCTATTTTGAAGTTACGGCACTCTGTCTTTGTATTGTCTGCAAAAAATGAGGAGTCATGCCAAGGCAAAAGGCAGTAACTTCCATATTATCAATATTTGGTTGCTGATCACCATTTACAAAATCAATATAGTAACACCTTTATAAAATCTAATGATCATGGCATTTATTTTGTATGATTTACAATTAATTATAGCCATCTTATTATTATTAAGGACGCAATACCTCTAGTAAAGAGAATCTTCATTGGTGTGCAGCAAAACTTACAGGTTGATAGGTGACACTGAATTATATGAACAATTATTTCTTATGAGTAAACATTTGCATATATAATGCAAAGATATAAAAAATAGAACAAATAACAAATCATGTAAAAATGCATGGGATTGGAATAAGATAAATAGCAAATACTGCCGCTGGTTAATCAAGGGTTAAGTTTGGCTATCACGCTCTAATGACAGCGCTGACTGGATCGGATTGCCCATTCATAGGCTAAACAGAGTAATTATTTATTGCAATATGTTTTTAATGTTTTTATCTAGTAAAAAAAAAAGATACAATAGGCTACATAGCTTAATTACTTTTACATCTTTGAATGAAAATCGCCTATAGCCTAAAAGGACAACTTTTAGATTGATGTGAACGACAAGTAGGAATAATTCTCAGAATGCTTGTGGATTAAACATCCCCGATGACGTTCATTGCCATGGATTTTATCGGGTTTACAAGAAAAGGTAGGATATATGGATATAATTGCGAACTGTTACTAGCCTACTGATTGTATGCGTGATCGCACGCTGTCACGGCATTCGAGTAGCCTACACACACTCGTGCAGTGGGCAGCCCCAGACTGCCTGACAGCGCGCTGAGTGAATATTCTGCATTATGAAAACATGTATGACAGTACACAGGCTACACCATAACTTAAACGCGGCAAACTTTAATAGACAGTAAAACAAAGGCGGGACACCATAACTGCATGTCGCCACTGTAACTTAATTTAGACGCATGGCTAAACAAAGGCAGAGTACCGTAACTCAGTTTGAGCGGTCCAAAACAAAGGCAAAGAGCGGTAACTGCTGTTACGGTGTTCTGCCTTGGTTTCTCCTGGGCTTTTGGAAGTTACTGTTAAGACAATCCATAATTTTCTCGAAAAAACAACATAATTGACTAACGATATTTATCCACATGATAAAGGAGGTCTTGAAAGTCCCAAAAATGTCAATAACTCATTTTCGACCAAAAACGAAGTTACGGCCTTTTGCCTTTGCACGGCAGTATTAGCCCTTTAGCTAGCAGTTAAAAATGTATACATTTAATATATACAGACGTATAATATATAAAGAGCGTCATGTCTTGTACTTTCCGTCTCAGAGCTGCTCTTGTATGAAGATGTTAAACTCTACAGTTTTACATCTCTATTTGTAACCACTGAGGTTCAGAGAGCGTTGAGGACAGGCTAGAAAAACATACACAGTAGGTGAGGGAGATGGGTTTTGGATGCCAGGTATTAAAATGGCTTTTTTCAGTAATTAGCCATGCTAACAGGCTAATCTCCCAGCCAGCTCTGTGTGAAAACAGATTAATTATAAGCGTTTGTGACATATCCCAGGCATTCGATCCATCCGTCACATCTCATGAAAAGCCTAGCATATGGGCCTGCTCTCCACACACTGCAGCTCCTCTGAGATGGAGAGAGAGAGAGAGTGTGAGTGTGGTCCTGACCTTCTGCACACACCAATGAGTCCGTCATCAGCTATTGTGTAAATACATAACAGATGGATAATCACAGAGCGAACACAAACAGCTTAACACACACATCTACGTGTGTGAAGCTCGCTCTCTCACACTCACACGCATGCATGACTGCATTCAGATGTTCTTACACATATTAAAGAGTTTATTTTGTTGTTAGACTCTTGTATTAAAGGTGAAATGACTTTTATTATGGGATTTAATTTGGTTGTTTCAAAGGAGACATAAGTGTTAGCTTGTATATCACAACACGAGAGTAATTGCATTCTGGTTAAATAAATAATATTGAGAGGGCCATGTTTTCGATAGCCTCCAGGAAGCCCATAGTCAGGATGAGAGAGTGTGTGGAAGAAATACAAAGATGAGAAGGAGAGAGAGCCGTATTCTCAACTGTGGACAGGCAGGATACACAGAGGTTATCTTGTGTTCTTATCACATTTTACAGCCTGAATTATGCACACAGCAGTAACTACAACCACAACAATTTCAGTGGGCTGCATGATTCAACACTAGGAGCATTTTCTGGCTTGTGAAATTAGAATTTGGACTCCCAATCCATTCAAAATATACACATTTGAAAAGATTGCATTATTCTGGCAGAGAGGTAAAACAATAAGTAACACCAGGAAAAATCTGTATTAATGAATTTACATATTATGTAACATATTACATTTATATTATATTATATTTATTATATTATATTATATTATATTATATTATATTATATTATATTATATTATATTATATTATATAGATTACAATATTATCCATTGTTAATATTCATTGTCCAAGCCATGTGTCCTCTGTAGATGTTGTTATTAAAGAATTTACATATGGGTCAGAGGGTAACATTTCATAGTTTTTTGATCATATTTGATTTTTTATGAATTTCCATTGAGATTAAAACAGATCTCTTCTTCCAGGGAGTTCCAGGGATATTATTATTCATTGTTAATATCCATTGTCCAAACCACATGTTGTGGGTTTATTACATTATATTACATTACAGTATATCATATAATATATCATCTTATCATATATTGTCAAACCACGTGTTCTCTGTTGGGGTTGTGGGTTTATTATATTACATTATATTACATTACCATCCATTGTTGATATTCATTGTCCAAACCACATGTCCTCTGTAAGTGGGTTGATAATATTACATTACATTATATCATATAATATCATATATCATATCAATCATATCATATATTGTCCAAACCATGTGTCCTCTGTTGGGGTTGTGTGTTTATTATATTATATTATATTATATTATATTATATTATATTATATTATATTATATTATATTATATTATATTATATTAGATTAGATTAGATTAGATAAGATTAGATTAGAATAATTTAATAATATCAATGTTTGTGTTTTTATTTGAATTATTATTCCTGTACCAAATTATCTAATAATTCTCCTTTCTTCTTTCCCTGCACTTCCTGTTGCTTCATGTGGACACTGCTCTCAGATTCAAAGAGTAAGTTCAAATTCTTCTTTTTGATGAATTATTTGCCGGAGACTGTGTGCTTTCGTGCCTTCATTATTCGGTTCAGTCCTTTAAAAAGGGAACATATGAGTGGAGCGCATGAATTGAGATGTGGAGCAAAGGACATACTCACTCCAGCCCTCTCTGATTCCAACGCAATAGCGATGCCTTTGAAAATGAACAGAAATGACTAGTTTCATGACCTCACAGAGTACAAAGTGAGCCGGTTTCAGTTCCCTCCTAATAAAACACCTCATCTCAGTGTGAAAGGTGCTGAATAACCCATGATATTTTGCATCGCATGAATAAAAAGTGCTGGTACAGATCAAATGAGAGTTGCGGGAGCGCCAGACCTCATATCCTCCAATAATGGAGCTGAAATGAGCCTTTTGAAAGAAGGAAACTCACTCTTTTGGGGTGCTTTACAGGAGGCAGGCCGAGTGTGCCAAAACCGCCCGTATCCAGATGTCACTTCCTACTGGCAAATCAACAGGAGGTGGCGCCCCTACCAATCTCTACGAGGAGCTGGGAGACGGCGGCATGTAAGTCACCTGCCCTAACCCTCAACCTTCAGAACAGACAGCAGAGAGATGATTAACGAGATCTGTGTATGCTTTTGAATATTTAAAGAAAAGGAGAAACACGTGTGGTGGGTGAGTGTGTCTGCAGGAAAATCAAGAAAAGTTCACCCTGTCATAAATTTCTGTCATCGTTCCAATTGGTACAAAACAGAAATAATTCAGACCAAAACGGGATCATAAAAGTAGTCCATAGGACAAAGGCGTAGGCAAAAAAGTGGATGATGGGTGGGCCTCTAATAGTGTGGGTGGGCTGCCGGAATAATTTACTATAACCCTTAATTTGGAAAAAAGCCCAGGCCCACCTGTAGCTATGCTTGTGCCATAGAAGTAAAATTAGTCAAATTTAGATCAGTCTGTTGCGTTACATTTAATCATAAAATACACAAGACATAACAGAACCAATGATATTTAAGGTCACTGGCATCAGATCCAATCTGAATATGTTTGAATGAGATTCGACAAAGCAAAATGGATTTTGCGAAGTCTTACGATTTTTGCTATAATTCATATGGACAAAAGCTGCATGGACATTCTGATACATTTCTTGTTGCATAGAAGAAAGTTCCAGAGTCACACAGATTTGAAACTGCATGAGAGTGTGTAAATCATAGAATGACAGAATAATCATGTCTGGGTCAGCTATTCCTTTAATGCCCTGACCCGATTCTTCATTTGCAAAATAAATGTTTTTGCTTATGAAGACTTGACATTCTCCAAAGGGAGGAAGTGTTCCTTTTCTTTGGTAAATTAGCTGAGCTTTTGGCTCTAACAGTAAGTCCATCCATGGAGATGTGCTCACTGGACGTGTGTGTGTTTAGTGCAGCAGGAGTCCAATGCCAAGCTGAAGGCTGTTGTGAGTGGAATGAAATGTTAATAGATTAAAAGATTATAGCCGCAGCACAGCATCTGTGTCCCTCAGGTAAAGCCTTTTAAAGTGCTTTTGATTTAATGCAATCAAAATAAATGCAGCTGCTAACACAAATAGACTGTGAAAAAGAATGGAATTCATTTAAATAGATGCTGAACAGCAGTTTAATACCATCAACAGAAAGGAACAGGACATTGGGGCAGGATTTGTTTGCTTGTTTATCTGGGCAAACATTTTGTTCTTTTGTGAGATATGAATAAAAACATAGTCTGTCAGCAACCTTACTAAACAATATTGAGGATTCTCTCTGTGACCCTCATATATATACAAACCAGATTCCAAAAAAGTTGGGACAATGTACAAATTGTGAATAAAAACAGAATGCAATGATGTGGAAGTTTCAAACTTCTATATGTTATTCAGAATACAATATAGATAACATATCAAATGTTTATACTGAGAACATGTATAATTTTAAGAGAAAATAAGTTTATTTTATATTTCATGGCATCAACACATCTCAAAACAGTTGGGACAAGGCCATGTGTACCATTGTGTGGCATCCCCTCTTCTTTTTTATAACAGTCTGTAAACATCTGGGGACTGAGGAGACAAGTTACTCACGTTTAGGAATTGGAATGTTGTCCCATTCTTGTCTAATACAGGCTTCTAGTTGCTCAACTGTCTTAGGTCTTCTTTGTCGCCTCTCCCTCTTTATGATGCAACAAATGTTTTCTATTGGTGAAAGATATGGAGTCAGGCTGGCCATTTCAGTAACCAAATCCTTTATGTGGTCTGGCATTGTAATGATGGAAAATGCAAGGTCTTCCCTGAAAGAGTCGACGTCTAGATGGGAGCATATGTTGTTCTAGAACTTGGATATACCTTTCAGCATTGATGGTGCCTTTCCAGATGTGTACGCTGCCCATGCTAGACGCACTCACGCAACCCCATACCATCAGAGATGCAGCCTTCTGAACTGAGCGCTGATAACAACTTGGGTTGTCCTTGTCCTATTTAGTTCGGATGACATGACGTCCCATTTTTCCTAAAATAAATTTATTTTGGGAAATTTTAAAAGATTCTTCTGACCACAGAACAGTTTTCCATTTTGCCACATTCCATTTTAAATGAGCCTTGGCCCAGAGAAAACGCCTGCGCTTCTGGGTAATGTTTAGTATGGCTTCTTTTTTGACGTATAGAGATTTAGCTGGCAACGCCGAATGGCACGGAGCCCATGTTTTGATTTCCATTACAGTAGCATTCCTGCATGTGATGGAGTGCCATCTAAGGGCCCGAAGATCACGGGCATTCAGTATGGTTTCCTGGCCTTGAGCCTTATGCACAGAGATGATATTATAAACTGTAGATGATGATTTTTGTCTGACAAACTCCTTTCTGATATTGCTCCACTATTTTTCACCACAGCATTGGGGGATTTGGTGATCCTCTGCCCATCTTGACTCTTGAGAGACACTGCCACTCTGAGTGGCTCTTTTCATACCCGATCATGTTGCCAGTGGACCTAATAAGCTGTAAATTGGTCCTCCAGCTGTTCCTTATATGTACATTTTACTTTTCCGGCCTTTTATTTCTACCTGTCCCAACTTTTTGCAATCTGTAGCTCTCATTAAATCCAAAATAACCATATATATAATGTGATGTGAATGTGAAATAAACCAATCAGAGTCTCATCTTCCATTCCCTTTAAAAGCCATTTGCACTTGCACCAAGGTGAATTCGCTAGTTGCATGGCGGAATTTGAAAGTGGAAAATCTGAACGCTTCTGCAGAGTAGAATCCTTTTTTTTTTCATATTTAAGAATGTTTGTGTGCTGCCGTGCATCCCTCTGTATGTAATAATAAGCAGAGTGTACGTGCAATGTACACCTGCCTATTACTAACACGCTCTTTAAAGGACACAAACAAATACTGTCACTATTGACTTTAGACCAGGCGCTGTCATTTCCTGTTGCCTCAAAATAGCAACGAGCCAACAATGCGCCTGAACACTCCTCGTTTTCAGACCAGAGGCAAACAGATGGGTGCGAGTGCATTTTTCAAGTGAGAGCAAACAAAGTGCAAAAAACGAGTAAAAAACACTTGCGTTGCACCTGGTGCCACATTGTGCTGGCGGGTGTAAGATAGGATAGATGTTTGCGTGAATACTCGCCAAGACAGATATTTTGAAATACTCGGGGGTCTGAGTGCACAGGCTTCAGATCTTTCAGTCAGCGCGAGTAAGATTGTTTTTGTTGCATATGTTGTAATGCTCATTTCCTTTACATGTGTAATGTATGGTTGAACGGATGAGTAACTGCATTTCCTCTCTAATTATTTTCGTCTCTTGGGCCCCTTTACATCTGATATTAACATGCAGTCCATATCTAGAAAATATCTGGATATTATTAAGCTGGATTATGTTTATGCGTTGCACCCAAGTGCATTAGTAGTGTGTACTTGCATAATTATACCATATGTGACTAACAAAAAATTGCATTTACATCTTTGTGGAGCATGATTTTGTGTGCATTTACATCTGGCTTTTAATGTGGTCAAGTTTCTGTTTTTTGATTCAGTCATTGAAAATGCACTTTAATGCCAAATGTGAACAGGGCCTGCATGTGTTAAATTGTCATCATATCCCTCTGTCTACATGTGTTTTTCCTCTCATGTTTCATTCATTCTCATCTTCTCTCTACATATTTTCCAGGCTTGGACTACCGTGAGTAACATGAAATATAGTGCATTTCCCTGCGGTGTTCGTTCTTACATGCTGCTATCGGTGTATATTTTGCAATCCCTCTGTGTAGCTGCTCTTTTAGTTTTCTTTATCGTTTGTTATGCCTTGATTTATTTCAAATTGCATATTGAAAAGAACATTTTGGTAAGATTTACATTTAAAAAAAGAAAAACTATATATTATTGAATGATGATTAAAAAAACATATCCATGTGTGTAGCTGTGTAGTAGATTAAAGCTTGAGTAGTTTAGCTAGATAGCCTTCACCTCCGGCTGTAGTGGTTCCTCGCAGTTTTTTCCACAAAGCAAGGAAATAGCCTACACTTCTCATCCTTCACTTTGAGACTCGCTGTTGTAACGGATCATTTTGATTGATGTTTGAACAAAGATTATCTGAACAGAAAGAGATTTCGCACTGGTTTATGAGTGCTGGTTTATTATCTTTGCGCTTCATAGCTGGTAGTACACAATTTTGATTTTGGGCACACTCTGCCTGCTTGAAATCATCGGGTTAATTCTGTGTTCCATACTAAGTCGGATGCAGGAATTTCCTATCTGACCAGATTACGATGTATAAACAGCATGACAGTACTAGCCTTTTTTTTTGCAGGTAGAGTACAACAGGGCTAAAGGCACACCTTACAGACTCCAGTATACTCAAGGCCACGTTCTTTTTCGTTCTTCAGTATAAAACTGAAAACTGTTAGCGAACATCTCAGAACACTGCTGAGAACGGCAGTTAGGTGAATATGCAAATATGTGCTGCACACGTTCCTTTGAAAACAACAAAAATGACAGCGGTGAGCAAACAGTAGTTAAGAAAGCATCTGATCATAGCGATGTGGATATATTTGCACAAGCTCTGCAATTCGGCAAGCGGCTTTAGAGTATTAAACATGAAAAAACAGTGTCAGTGTCGATTTCAATTATATAGAATTACAACTTCACTTTCTAATAAAGCAGCTATCCAGTGCATTCATAATGTTTTTCTAGTGAACGTGTGACCTCAGTGGACTAAACAGGGTGGGTCACGTCAATAAGACAGAGCCTCAGAACCTATTGTCATCACCACAGACAATGTTGTCTTTTTATTGAACATTGAAATGTTTGTTTGTTTTAAAATCATTAATTTATAAAGTGGTGAGGATATAATGTACAAGACCAGCAAGAGGGCAAAAAAACCCTAGTATTGGTATTATTAAGTTATAAGTGTATAATTATTTCCATATTCTGTTATTTTGTTATATTAAAACATTTGATTTACTAAATACATATTCAATAAATATAATGTCATTAAAATAAGTTAATAGAAGAAAAGAAAAAAAAACGTTTTAGTTTACATTTTATTTTGATGTGCCACTTTATGCATACTACTTTATAACTAACTATGCAATACATTCGTAGTATTAGTTGAATAGAGTTGAGTAGAGTTGAGTTGGGTTTAGGTGTTAGGGTTTAAGTTACTTATTTGTTGGGAAAGCATCCAAATAAAGTTTTAGCAGATATCAAGCAGACTAGTTAGGGCTGTAACGATACACCAAACCCACGATTCGGTTCGTATCACGATTTTTGACCCACGGTACGATACAAACCTCGATATGGGGGGGGACAAAACTGTATTCTGTAGCCTATTTTGCCGTCAATACCATATATCTGTATGGTCAATAGGCTACTGCCGACGTTTTCTTTGCCGTACCAATAGGCAATATATATTTAACATGAAGTATAGGGCCTCCTGTACATCAATACCAACAGAAGCGCCGCGTCAGTCACGCTTCTGGTGTGCAAAGAAAGAGAAAACGCCACGCAGCCGCCCTGCGGATGACACGCAAAAGAAACGCCACGCTCACACCACGTTGCCAGCCGGTTGGGGAAGCTTCTTGAAACACTTACGGCAAATTGTGTGGGTCTTGTCAACTACACGATTGCCATCCTTGTTCTCCACCGGGTAGCTGAAATGTTGCCATACTGCTGACTTAAAAGTTGGACCTGGACAGGAAGGATAATTCTGGGAGTTGGAAGGGGTGTGTCGCGATTCTGCCTTCTCACATCACGATACAGGTTCGTGGACCTGCGTATTGCGATTTCGATTTCATATCGCATATCGTTACAGCCCTAAGACTAGTTAATTATAGTTAGTATAATGTCTAAAGTGGACCATTGAAATTTAAGTATTACCACTTTTTATCAAATAAAATAAAATAAAAAGATTCTGAAAGCTTCATACACTGTTTGAGGAAAATAACATCATTTTATAATGGGATTTGTATTTTTAATAACATACAATATTTATTATAAATATGGTGGTCATCCCAACTAAATAACAATGACCATTTGAATCTAACCATGTCAGGTAAATAAATGTCAGCCAACTATTTATCACTTACAGTTTCAGTTTGAAGGAAACTAATCTTTAATGCCTTTGTCTCAAAATATATTGTAATTTTGAACATTCTTTTACACGACATAAATCTATAGCATTTATAAAAACATTAAATATATTAGAACAACTTAGCACAGAATCAACTTGCATCAAGGATCAGCCACATTTCCAAGTGCAAAGAACTGAACTCAATTTGGTTTAGAAGAAAATGTCTTTAGCTCCATTGTACTCTATGATTATCAGCAAACAACAGTGACCTTGTCTTCTTTTCCCACAAAAGTTTGTTAAATCATCATAACATCTAGCAATTTTGACACATTAATGTATTTTATAGACTTTAAATTAATGTTTATCAATAGTGAAGTGTATAAAGTGATTTTCTATTGCACTTTTCCACGTAAGAAGTTGTAGCTGGTTTTACGTATCAAACATACCATAATGTCTCATAAAGTTTTAGTTAGACTACAAAATCAGCTTTTTTTAAAACCTAAATGTAATATTGTCAACAAATTTGCTTCAAAGTCCATTAAAGTGAAGGATTTTTATACAGAGGGTCATTAGCGTCCTATCCTCCCAAGGCTGTTCTCTTCCCTCAGTTCCTTCATGTCTCTTTCCACTCTTTTCAGTCTTTTCTCCTCTCCTTTATGTTTTTCTCGTGGGCTGCAGAAGGCGCCGAAAGTCTGTAATCGAGGAGGTGGATCGACAGAGTCTCATAAGAACCTTCGCCTCTCGGGCAATCGCAGCTCACAAACAGTGTGCCGGAAACGGAAAGCTGTCCAACAAGCTGCCCAGGTCAGAGAGCACAGTCACCTTCCTCTCGGATAAACGGCCTCTCACCACCCAAAATCCACTTTACCAGGATGGAGCGTCCAGCAGTCCGGAACTCAACTCGGAGCACAGGGTTGGTGGGTTTTTGGACAGTGACGCTCAGTCTCCGACAAGCCACTCCAGCCAAATGACTTCTTGGTCCTTGCCATCCCGAATTCGAGGGCGAGGGCTTTATGATGCTCTGCGCCGGAAGGGTCTCTGGGACCCTGCCGAATGGGAGGAGCAAGAGCTGAAGGCGGGGCTTAAGGATAGCAGGGAAGAACTTGATGCAGACCTAAATCAGAATGGTCATAGCACAGAAACTAAGCTGTCAGTCAGAGAACAGGCCCGACAGTTTGAACAGCAAGCTTTAGCCGAGCGGACGCCCAGGCAAAGCCGGGACTCTTATGCATCTCTGGATCCGGACGACCCGCTACTAACCGCCATCATGCTGTCGTCCAGTCCGATTTCTGTCGGCAAGGACATCCCACCCTGCATTATCATCACCGGGGGTGACGGCGAAACTCCTCCCCCTCCCATGGCTCAGCGGCCGACTCCACCCGTTCTGAGGAAGTTCAGCTCCAGTATCTCCAATTACATGACAGTGGAGCCTTGTGAAATCACATTGGAATTCATATCAGACTCTCCAGACAGCTCACCTCCCCCCCTGCCTGTCCCACCCCGTTCTTTACTTTCTCCTCCACCTGTGCAACAAGATTTCACCCCGCCACCAACCCCACCTCCCATTCAGTCTCCTGAACTCCCAGTTGAGTCTCCAACTCCTACACCTAAACTAAGAGGGATCCTCAAGAAAACGACCAGATCCACCGACAGCCTCGATGAGAAAGATGACAGCAGTTGCAAAAGAGGAAGTAAAGTCTCCATGACTGTCATGCTAAAAGAACCAGAATCTAAACAGGACCAAACAGACGCCAGCGAATCAGAATCTGACTCTTCCATTCAGCCCCCAAAAAACCAACCAATCGGTGAGGAATGAGAGGCTCCGCCAACCTCAGCCCCTTATTTCTGAACGAACTCTGGAACTCTTTTCATCTCTGCTTTCCTAAAACTCCTCCAACTGTTTCATCATTTACTTTTTCATGCGTTATTTCGAGGGCACTTTACTTTGAGAGCACTTTATAGTCCTCACTTCAAAGAAGGTATAGTTTCAATGTGATTGAAAGGTTTTTTTTTTTTTTTTTGCATAACTTACATTTAACTCTTTTTATATGTTAGAATATCAACAGTCCTAACAGAAAACAAATAGTTTTACATTTATAGAAAAAAAAGGAATTCGCAGTAATGTGTTACTGTCAGAGGAGAGAATGTGTGCGTCCATGAGGAAAATTCTACCTCTAAGCAGTTTTTATTTATTATTATTTGTAATTTAGTGACTTAAACTGTTATACAAGCCATTGGTGTTAGTTTTGTTTTGATAGCTATGTGCAATTAAACACACTGTCCTTCAAAAATGTGGGCTTCTTAAAGACATTTTTATTTTTATTTCAGAAAGATGCATTAAATTGATCAAAAGTGACAGTAAAGACATTTATAATGCCACAAAAAATGTATATCTTCCTTGTATCTTTCTATTCAGAGAATTGCATATTAGTATGATTTCTGAAGGACACTGAATGGCTTCAGCTTTGCCATAACAGAAATACATTTTAAAATGTTAAAATAGAAAAACGTTCTTTACATTATAGATTTTTTCCCACACATATTACTCTTTTTACTGTAAGTTTACGCTGCACAAGAGATTTCTTTATAACATATCAAAAAATCTTACTGATCTTAAACTTTTGATGATGATGATGTATATTTTTTGCATGTATTTTTTTTGTTTGTTTGTTTGTTTTTTGTGCACGAAACAGCATGCATGAATTTACATGTTTGTAACGCCATCAATTTGCAAATTTTTAAAAGAGCAAGTGGAATAATGTTTTTCCAATAGAATATATGAAATAATAATGGACTTTTTTATCTAATATAACTAATATTTGAACTGAGCATCACTGTGACGTGCTTCCTTGCAGGCAGATGTTAGTGAGAGAAGCTGTTATCGTGATCATGTGACCTTGAGAGGAGTGACAGAGATTGTGATCAAATTTGATGAGGGTGGACCTTATAATTAAAGATCACATTTAGTTTAATCAGTTTAGTTTAATCAGAAAGAAAAGAATAAGAATGAATTGAATCATATTATCTATTAGCTTGCACCGCCTTAGTAATGTCAATGCAAGGAAGGTCACTTTATAGGAAGAACAAGCTATTACATTTTGATTAAAGATTAGGAAAATACATTTTTATTTAGAGAAATGAGCACTGGTAAATCATTCACAGTAAAACCAGGAGCATGCCTGAAGAAGGTAAACTAAATTGATTTTGAAGGTTAGAAACAGGTCGTTCTTTATATATCTTTCTCATTTATTCAGCGTTGGGGAAAGTTACTTTTAAATGTGGTGTGTTACAATATTGTATTACTTCCTAAAAAAAGTAACTTATTGCATTACTTAGTTACAGTATTTTGGTAATACTTTACATTAAGATTTCATTGGTCAACATTAGTTAACTGCATTAGTTAAAGGAAGTGGATGTAAGATTGTGGCCAAAACTGGTACTGCGACTGTAGTAACTAGAGCAGAGCTGGCAACCCGGATGCCGAAACACTACTGACTTCGTGATTGGTTGATAGGTGGAGGGCGGAGCTTCAGGCCAAAACACAACATATCAACATCAGTTGAGGGCTGCAACAACAACTTTTAAATGACAATATCCTGGACAGACTCCTGTTGTCCGTGATATAAGTATTTGAAACATGATTTCTTAATATCTAATGACATATCAGGGCCATTTTATGATTAATTGAAATACATTTCTTACATACAGTTCCTTTAACATAAACTAATAATGAACTGCAATTCTATAGCATTTAGGAATCTTTGTTAATGTTAATTTCAACATTAGTAATCCTATTAAAATCTACAGCTGTATGTGTTAACATTAGTTACATGAAGTAACATGAAAAAACAATAGACAGCAGTTTTTATAAAGTAACATAAACAAATATTAACAAATGCAGTAACAAATGTATTGCTCATGGTTAGTTCATGTTAGTTAACACATAATGTCATGTTAACTAATGTCATGTTAACAAATGAAACCTTATTGTAAAGTGTTACCGGTACTTTTTATGGAAAAAAATTATCAGTATTTAAAATGAACTTTTTCCCTCACCTACCAATGTGGCTACTAAATAAAGTTACCGGCCTTCCACAGCCCTACTGTATTGAAAAGTGCTATATAAATAAAATAAAATAAAAAATCATCGCACAGCACATTATTATGTTCCCTTGCGTTCAGTCACTCACTTCTAAGCGAAACTCTCATTCGTCAGTCACTGACATAATCTTTTTGTTCCCTCCTCAGGGAACGAAGGTTACATACGTAACCGAGACATTCCCTTTCATTCAGTCACTCCAAGCTACGTCAGTGACTGACGAATGGTGGTTTCACAAAGAAGCCCACATTAGTCAGTCACTGATGTAACGTTGCCATTCCCTCCTCAGTTTTTTTTTAAAAAATTTCGCTATTGCTTCATTGCACATGAGCAAGTGCGCTGTATGTTCAAGTAAGCGAGAAATGCAGAGATTCTGTAATGTGCTGTTTAATATATCATGACGACTCATGAGTTGAGCATTTGCGCTAAATCTGCATAGATTTGTTTTACACAAACTTCCCCAGCAAAGAGAAATAAACATGAGTAACCCGCCAAATTGGCTAGTGACTTGAAAGCGTTACCCGCCACAGTGGATTTTTACTTCCATTTTGTGGCTTGGCAGGTGTTCATTTCATTGATTTTTTTATTTATTTATTTTTTTTAACTTTTTTTTTACTATCTTTGGCCTTAGTAAAGGCCCTTGCACACCAAAAGTTTAATGAATAAACCTCAGGCTGAAAGAAATGCTTATTCACAGCTATACAGTGAAGGGCACAGCTCAAACTAACCAGTCTGAACTGCAGAAGAATAGGATTCAGAAAGTTCAGCACTCTTACTTCAGCGGAAAAAAGAAACACAAATGTGATATTCATTTTAGCTTAGTACGGTTGAATTGGATCATCAAAGGTCAACAGCAAAGACATTGTTTAATAAAGTGAGATGAAATAAAGTATAATAAGCTATTTAACATTTAATTATTGCAGGTTTCTGTAATATTCTGAGTTAGCATTTAATTGCTTTTTATTGAGCGAATCCATGCTCACATGTAGTCTAGCCTGAATGACCAAAGGGAAATGGAAGCGTAGTTCAGGCAGACTGATCGCTAAACAACATTTCAGCTGATTTAGTCTACTTTAATCATCTATAATATCTAAGCTCATTCACACGCATGCTCCTCATTCTGTTGCAGACATTTACATATAGTGATGGTGAAAATGAAGCTTTGCGAAGGACCAAAGGTTTGCAAAGTACAGAGGCTTTCCCCTCAACTGTATCGTAAAAAGGTTCATTACTCAAAGCTTTTCAAAGTGGTGCACACTAACCACAACAAGCTGCCTTAAGGGGGTCGCACACCGGACGCGGAGCTCGGCGGCGCTCGGAGGCGCGCCACGTCTTTAAAATTCGAACACATTGTTTTCAATGAGTGTACGCACACCGGTGGCGGCATTCGGCGCCTGTCCGCGGCGACTCAGGAAGTTGTTCTAAATCCTGCCTCGCCACAGAGCGCCATTTCAAGGCTTTATATTAAAAGTATATTATCGTTAAGGTATACTGATTTCAACCTTTGCTACAAGACACATTTGTTTTACATTCTGAGTTCAACAGCTTGAATAAAGTCTAAACATATTTTGGGGAAATGTATAATAAACGTAGCCTTTTAAAATGTGCGCGTCCGGTGTGCGATACCTGAGACGCTGCGTGGCACGCCGCCGAGCGCCGCCGAGCTCCGCGTCCGGTGTCCGACCCCCTTTAGCGTCCCGGCCATTTTGGACCGTTTCTTATGATTTGTTAGCCTGCATGCCAGCCGAACTCAGCCCCACCCATAACATTTGAGCTCGGGCACTTCAGTCCGGACTTGGTCTATAGAGGAGTAATTATGCCCGAACAGAAACTGTTCAGACCAATCAAATTGTCAGGGTGGACTTTAGACGATAATGGACAGATAATAAACAGTAACCTAATAAACCACGTCATCAAAGGCACTTGAGTTTGAATCCTAAATGGAGAACTTGTTCGTTATGTTATATGCATTCACCTTCACTATTTCTCTCAGAAATTATTCATGTATCCTTTAAGTCTTTGTTTTTTTACAACATCGGCAGAGGTCGTTTATTCCAGCGCGTGTTGCAGACAGGGTTGCCAAGTTTTTACAACAAATCCCGCCAACTACTAGCCCAAAACAAAAACTTCTCGGGGGGTTCTCCGGGGAAAAAAATGGGGGGTAACGTGTGTTACTTTGGCAAGGTTGGCTGCTAAAATTCACATTTCTCTGGTCTATACATCACATAATTGAGGTCACTTCAACCCACGGACATGGAAAACAACCTGCGGGCAAAACCGCAGTCTTGGCAACACAGTGCAGTTGAGTTCTGTTGACATTTGGTAACTAACGTTATGGGTCGCTCCGTTGCTCTGATTGGGTGTAGTTCTATCCAATTGAGGTCTTTCCTTGTTCGGTTGAGACACGCCCCATAATTACAGCCCGATGGAGCAGTATCAGACTCATATTCTGACTAGAATTGAGCATGACCATGTCAGGCTAATAATTTGTGATATGAAAGCCGTATAAGGCAAAGAAAATATGAATCTATATAAATAAGTTTTTCACATTTCATTGTACTTACACAATGTATGAATAAATTTGTGAAAAAAATAGGCAAGGCTCATGTTGGCCATTAGGAGCAAAATGAAAGAGGATAATTTGAATTGCCTGTGAACCGGGAATTAATAAAAAATTAACGTGCAAAAAACAACATTTAAATATTTAATCGTAATTTTGTATGATTTATTCTTATCAAATAAGTGAATGACACTTGAAACGACCAAGAGGTTTGCGTTATTTGAATGAGAATACGTTCGGACGTCACAGGTCACTTGGTTACGGCAAAACGAATCAAGCTCAGGTACAATGCTTCACTGTGAGATGTTTCTTTCTTTTCTTTTTTTTTATACAAGCTTCGAAGCCTCTGTATTGAACATCACCACTACATTTACACCCACCTCCAACTTTTCACCTCCATCTTTATAATAGAGCATTGCATTTTGTGTAGAAACTCTATTTATGTAATCATTGTATATCCTTCTGTAACATATGTTTATTATTAAGGCTTGAGGGATTTGTGTCTCATGGATGTATCTCAAGCTGTCTGTATGGCAGCTTGAGCACCTTGGAGCCTAAGCCTTTCGCCAAATCCAAAGATTGAAATGTATTGACATTCTCAAAGTGGTCCTGACTGAACTAAAATAACCATCTTTACACAGCTCACAACGCATTTTTGCACTTACTCTCGATTTCTCTCATCATGGGGACACGGGAGCTGTCAATAAGTCAATAAATGGCAAAACCAATTAGCTTGCTTTTGTTATTTGAAAAAGTAACTCAGATATTTTGTTGTAAATTTAGAAGTAGTGCATTAATAATCTGAATACCTAACTCACATTACTGGTAATGTGTTACTACCCCCAACACTGTTTATTCACTGTATCTCTCTCTCGCTCTCTCTGTTTTTTCACTCTCACTAACCCTTTTTAAAAGCTGTCAAGAGTGCCAGACCTCCTATAGCTCTCCTGCCTCGGTTCAGTCCTGCGGATGTTTTTGCCCTTTCAGAAACTCAAGCAGTCAAGACTCACATAGAGATTAAACAATGCAGCTAATGGTTTATGCGGCGCATGGAGGGCGACGTTCACTCTGCCGTTCCCCACTGAATTCACCCCATCAGGCGCACAGTCAATGTCACTCCATTCACACAAACTGCTCCTACAATATCTCTGCATGGGTCTGCAGATGGCGTCTCCCTCATCCATGTCGAAAAAATCTGTTTGAAATCCATCATCAGCCCATAAGCAAATGCACACTGATTTACTCATGTCTCATCTTGAGTTCTGATGCGTTCGTGCACCTTTGAAACACACCAACATTGTGTTTGCAAACAGTTGCACCAAGCCGTTAAAAATCAATGAAATGAAATTACACGTATTCTACCTACAACTATGCAATAGACAGAAAATATGATCAAAGGTTATAGATTTATGTGTTCTGACTCCGAGGAGTTATGTGCGAGCTGAATGGATGTTGTGTGTATGTATCAGGGCTTGCTACATGACCTGCTCAGCAGGATGAAAGCGCAGACTGTGAGGTCTAAAGAAATGTAATTATTCAATCGATGAGTCTGCAGTTGACATCACTAACCCTAATTTTCTCTTTTCTCTCCGGTGTTCATGTCTTTCTCACTTCCTCCTTTCATATTACGTGCTCCACCACACAAAATAAAATCAATCTTTCTTGCTCTATTTAAAAAACGAGAGTACTCCAAAAAAGGATCTTACTTGCATTAGATAATTTCCATTTTTAACAGTTAATCATATAATGATATCATTATTATATAAAGTATGCTCATGTGTGCATGTGTCAAAGATCACAGCACATCTCAGTCTTAGATTGTTCTTTGAATGTAGTCTGGCATAATGGTCTCCTTGAGAACACAAGTTTGTTCTTTGCAATCTTAGAAATGAGAAACGGTATTTTTCTTTTTTTTTGAGGGACATGGAGAGACATCACTTTCCTCGCATGTGCACACACACACACACACATGCACGCACATGTCGTGTTTCCATGTTTTATGGGGACTTTCCATAGGCGTAATGGATTTCATACTGTACAAACTGTACATTCTATCCCCCTACACTGCCCCTGCCCCTAAACCTACCCATCACAGGAAACATTGTGCATTTTGCACACACACACACACACACACACAAGCGCGCGCGCACATCACACATCACTCAACTGTCACTCTCATTCATTATGTGTGAGAAATATGTTTGTTTGACAGGGATATTTCATACTTTGGTCAGGTAATGCACACACTCTGCTCTGACACCGCTCTGTGCTCTTTATTCATGGGAAGAATTTCATAAAATCTGTTAAATCTTTCCCGGCCATTGACGGAATTTTCCATCATTTATGAAACTATGCTTCTATCCCCAACATTGACAAAATTTTACGATTTTCTGTGTTTCGTCTGTTATCTGGTAGGGGGTGCAGAGGTTCTGTTCTGATATATTCCATGTTCAAATACAACAGAATATTCTTGGGGCCATGACATTTTTGTGAAAATTATCAAAAACACTGGCGGTGACTGGCAACTTAAAGGGTTACTTCAGCGCTGGGAAGATGAATGTGTATTTAAACTGGGTCATTTATGTAGTATAAATGTGAAATTCGTTTTTGAATGTGGTGCCTTAGACTGAGAAAAGCCAGAAAATGTATTTTTGTCTCATGTGAATGAAAGGCTACAATTCCCAGAATGCTCTTGCTGCGCTGCCCTACGAGGCCACTCCCACAGACACGGCTACTGGTTATCACTTGTCCACCGCGGCACCACCATCACCATTGATTTGATTTTAATAGTAATAATAATTTTGTTCAGTTAAAGAAAATAAACTATAATTAAAAACTGAACATGTCTGTTCAATATAATGTGAGTGAGCCAAACGAAAGTCATGGCACACAGCAGGAGTCAGATTACATTCATGACAAGAGCGAAGACCTGAGGTAAGCACGGCCGCAGCATACATTTACTGCACGTGTTCAGTCTGGCTCAGTTTCAGATCATTCCTATGGAAGCTTAACTTTAATAGGAATTCATTTGAAAAGTTGAAACACTCACTTTGCTCCGCACCGCTCCGTTCCGTTATGAATGTCTGAGCCGATCGGCTGTGAGTGAGATCACACCCCCCATAGACGCGTTGAAAACATGAGGAAATAGCTTCAATGCTTGAAGGGGATAAAGATAGAGAAATGGGTAAAATCCGTAACCGTGGCTATAGTGTAGGGGTAAAAGGTGCATTTTTATTAAGTTTTGATGCAAATCGATCAGAGGTTCGAATCCGCCTTTTGCCACACTCTCTAACCGAGAAAAACGTATTAATAAACACGTTAGATGCTTAATTTCCACTTTTCTAATATTTTCTCGATTCTTTTTGAAAATAAATGCCTTTCCGATCTGATGTGTGATGGGAAAAGGGAGAAGAAAATTGTGGCAAAAGGCAGATTCGATCCTCTGATCGAGTTGCGTCAAAACTTGATGTCATGCGTCTTACCCCTACACTATAGCCACAGTTAAAGATTTGACCCATTTCTCTGTCTTTATCCCCGTCAAATGTTACTATCGATATAGCTTCTGATTTCTTACGGTCCAACTCGTCTGACGCCAGTCTGATACGTTCTTTCTCTTCTTCATTTTCGCTCAGTTGTAGATTAGGGTATTATCCAGTCTTATGATGCCGCTTTCAACGTTGCTTAGGTCATCTCTACAGCCGGCCAGAGCGCTGCATAAATAATTAGCCACGCATCCCTTAGAGGGCGGGGCAATAACAAAAGCCAGTATGCAAATACACACAGAAAAAGCAAGGCGATTTCAACCTCAAAATGTACACTTTTAAATTTACCATTAATGCCATCTCAAACACAGAGAAGTTTCTTCGTGATTTCAACTAACAGATTCTGCAAAAAAGCGAAAATCACATAATTGAAAAAAAAAAAAAAAACGCTGCTTTCTCATTTTGCTCAAAAGTAGAGCTGCCGACTTGTGTCCCTGGTTTCTGTGACGGGTCACAAATATCCTCTGATGACTCAAAATGACGATATTTGCGTCATCTGAGGATTTTTTCCAAAAATAAATTGCATAATTCTCTCATATGAGTGGGGAAAGTACGATAATTTTATTATACTACCGGGTTTGTACTAATACAAAGCTTAATGCTAAACCACTGAAGTAACCCTTTAAAAAAGAACATTTCCAATTACTTTATTTTATTTTATAATTTGGTTTAGTTTAGTTTCACCCGATGATTAATTTTGAGGGTGTCCCCAAGAGGGGGTTTAGGCAGATGTACAGTAGTTCACTTCAAGGAACAGTTTTGTTCACACTGCAAACATAAACACACACACACACACACACACACACACACACACACACACACAAACACAAACACACACACACACACACACACACAATGCTGCTCATTTGTCACAGTGTTTTAATCACTTAGTGGGTCTGACTTTTTGGCCCTTGTGAGTGCCCTCAAATCTAACTTTCCTGGAAATGTTGTTTGTGCAATTTATAGCTACTGCATACAGGTTGTGTGTGTGTGTGTACGCATGTGTGGGTTTACTATTCATCAAAAAAAACGACGTATTTCAAAAATCAGATTAACGTGTTTGTGAAGTCTTCGCTGTAGGTGAAACTGCTTGTGTCAGGACTATCTGCGCCATTTCCCTGAGTGCATTTTTATCTTTCAAATGCATTCCCATTTAAACACGGTGTTTTCATTCTGGTCCAGTGATAAGAGAGTGTCGAAATGCTTTCTGTATGATAAAAGTGAGTCAGACTTCACAAAAACAAGTCTGAAATCACTTAGCTAGTCAACAGATGTCACATTTCAAAGTACATGTCATTCTTTCTAACACCTCTGTTTCTTTCTGCAGGCGTGGCGTTAGCAGAGGGGTAAGTCTTTTTTTTTCTCACTATTAATATCATTCATATTTAGAGCTAGAAATTTGAACAAACCGCTAGTATTAGATGTTTCCTGGATGAATATAAATATGCCGACTTGCATAGCACCTCTTATATTTTCCCCAGAATAAAAATCCAGATATATTTATAGTTGATTTAATTTATAGGGCTTTTCTTTAATAAGTCGAGGGTAAGAGTGCCTTGTTCCCTTATCACTTCAGGTGCCTTGAGAGAGACTTTCTCTTGAATCTCAATGAGATGAAGGGAGTCGATAGAAACTTTGCCATTAAACTTACATTTACACCCCACTAAGAAGTGTAAATTGAAGAGACTTGTCTAATCTTAGTTCTGCCCGCACACACATTTAGCAGCAGGAACGCGTCACGTCAGTGTCTGAGTTGCCGAGTTTAATGCATATAGACTGGCTATGCATGCTGTCAAGCACAACCTTTTCTGACCTTTCAAGCACTTTAGCTCTTAAAGTTTGGTCTACTTCTTAAGATGGAAAATTTTTCCCTCATCTGCATCTCCGTCATTATCTTTCACACTAGGAGCTCCTGCTTTCCTGCATCTTTTTGCTGTCATGTTCTCAGTCTGATCATTCATTTTAAATGTATGCAGCAACATCTTCTCTTTCTATTCTCTTTGCCTTTTATTCTGTGCTGCCTCTCATGTATTCTCTCTTAGTGTCAAATCTTTTTTCTCCCCTCGCTCTCTTTGTTTCTGTGCCAGCAGCAGCAGCAGCAGCTGTTGAGACCCTCTCTGCTCCGGCCTGAGGTAGCATCTCTATTTTTCTGCATGCCTTTAGTTTTCCTTCTTGTGTCTTTATTTGGATAGTGCCCTTTAGACATTCTATAAGTAACTTTGCAACTATGTGTGAGCTAACTCCCATTAGAGTATTACTAGACTGTCTGCTTAATATCTGCTGCTAACACTTGATGGTCCCCCAACATCCTACATAAGTATAAGTAGTTATAAGTAACTTTAGAAGTACATGTCGACTTGTTACATTGACCCTAACCCTAACAGTCCTTGCAAGAATACACACTATAGTCCAGAATTTGTACATGTTTTTTCGTATTCGCCATCCACATGCTTGCAACGGATCCAGAAAATGCAGAACATTTAACCCAATCAGAATTTTTCCATCACAGATGAAAGTTGAGGCAGTGTGTAAACATGATTGACATAACATGAGGTCGCATTTGTTTTTTAAACACGAAAATTCTTCTGTGAAAATTTTGACCTTAATAGTATGCTAATACTGAACTAATACTCTAATTAAAGTTAGTTGAAATGTAGGTAAAATATTACATATGTTCAACAGAATATCTAAAGGGAACCATTGAAATAAAGTGTTACCTTGACAGATTTGCTTATCGTTACTGCAATTGTTTTTTTATATTTTTCTTATTAAAGATCATTAGTTTATGTATGTTCATTTTGAGGTCAGTAGGGTATACATCAAGCAAATTTATTGTCTTGCTATCACCAGACCAATCTCAATTTAAGATTGAACATTGGTCTGGGGAGTCTGCTCTGTATTTTCTACTGCTCAAGAGGCGTGATCAACGAGCATTATTCAAATGATTCTGTGCAATTGGATAGACCTTCAGCCAATCAGACCACAAGAGGCGTGATCGACGGGCAACGGCCCATCACTTCTTTATCTGACATTGTGTTAAACCCGCCAATAGCGTGCCAGTAGCATAAGCCAGTCTGTGACTGGTTCCCAAAAAAAGTATAACAGAAGCAGTAGAAATGAATGTACAGGCTTCCAGACTGAGTTGCCGGGTGATAATATAATCTTGGCAGATCAGGCTGGGTTTACCCAAAGGGTCTGATTCACCCAAAATGAAAATGCTGTCATCATTTATTCACACTCATGTTCATGCCTATGTGTGAGTATCAGTCCAACATCTAATATTCATCATTTGCTAAAAATTATAAGAATGAGTGAATATACAGGCTTTTCATTTTGGGTGAACTTTCCCTATAAGATACAAGATCCGTTCTTCTTTAAATGCTAACACTAACACTGCCACTACCATTAAAAAAAGAAAGAAAGAAATGAATAGGCTTAGGCTAATTTTATTTGGCAATTATGCATAAAATTTAAAAGTTACACAAAAAAATTATATTGTTTGAAAATGTATTATATTTTAAAAATAAAGATTTTTATTTATTTTTTTACTTTATATTCATCCTGGGGGTGGAGGTACAAACATATTAAGCAGAATAACTATTTTTAATAGTCCCAGATTTTAATCATAATTCCATTTTTTTTTTATCTTAAGGATGTGATACTTAAGACTAAAGTGATGATGCTAAAAAATTATTTCAAAAGCGTCAAAATAAATCTTACCTACCTCCATCTTTGCAACGGTTGTGTAGCTAGATGTACATTTGCTTAATTTGGAAATTAAGTTGTAGCAATGAGTGAACAAACACTGTGCCCCAGAAATGTTATTGACTAGATAGTAAACTGTGCACCAAACCCAGACTAATTTATGTAGCCTGTGTGAAGATGAAGTCTGACATTGGTCTTTATGTTTGTATTGTAGGCTCTCTCCATGGAATCAGGTATCGACCCTGGGCAGGATTACTATTCTCAAGACTACTATAGCTACGATCAAGGGTGAGTTTCATGGTATATACAAGGCTAGTGTGTATTTGTTACAGACTAGATTTGTGTATTTCAGATGTGTTTTCGTCCTCTCTTGAAGATGAAGTATGTAATTTCTGCCCCTTATAGCTCCCTTTCTCTTTGTGACCTTGGGTTTCCCATCATCTTTGAGCACTGAGCACTCAGTATTTCTCCTTTTCTCAATTCCAATTTTCATAATCATTGATGATAACAAAACACCTGAGCCCAAAAAGATCCAACCAGAAATAGACAAGACTCTCCTAAAAGGCTAAAAGACTAAGATGCCTGTAGTGGGTACATTAATTGAACATCTTGTGTCTGCAAACAAAAGGAGACAGAAGATAGAGAGAAAGAGGTATAAACACTCTCGCATTGACACATACTGTACCATTCAGAGCAGATGCTGTTGCATATGTTCAAATGTTGAACTGCATGGTTTAACGTCAGCCCTTCTGATGAGATGCTGGAAGCTTTAATTAGATTAATCTACCCTCTCCTCCACACAGCCGTCTTTAGCTAAGCTCAGTGGATTCATTAAGACGTGAGGTGCATGTTTTATAGTAAGACTCAGTTCAGAGTCTTCAAAGTGTAATGGCATCCTCTATTGCGTTCGGTAGTCATTAGAATTTTCTAGCAAGAAGAGCAGCAGATGGTCTTAAGGCCTCTGTAGTACTCTGAGCGTTAGCTATTAATCTTAGCATTACGGAAGTTTACATATCAGGGACTATATCTCCTAGAACAGGAGTTCCCAAACTTGTCCATTCTAGGACCCACCACAACAAGTATAATCTATCTCAAGACCCACCAATATAATTTTTACATGAAATATGTGGTGGTGGTGGTGGGTGGGGGGGGGGGGGGGACATAAATAATCCATCACGTCATGATGTTCATGATCATAAATAATGTAAACAATGTGATTAAATACGTGTTGATTCACATTTGAAACCTCAGTGTAGATCCATAAAAATGTGAAACACGCTTGCTCCGGTCCTGATATGAACTGTGACTTCTGCGAGTGTTGTTAAACTCATTTCGGTGTTCAGTGCAGATATATATCTCATGCTCGTTCTGTGAGTACATGCTTATTACAGACATATTTCCTTATGTGTTGGTAGGTATTAAATTCACACTATGACAAGAATGCACTCTTATGACCATATCTCTGAAAGACAACAGTGCTGAGTTGAACAGAGATTAATAAACAGACCTGAAAAGGCATTGTGACATTTGAATTTGCCTATGTAACGCACACAAGTTGTTTTTACAAGACGCATGCGCATGCTTCACTATAAAATACGCAATGCAGATTTTTTATGTAATTAAATTGCAGGCTTTTGTGATTCGAAAAAGCAATATCTATTCAATGCTGGTATATAATTGCACTTGCCCTAGTATAAACTCTTTCTCTCTTTCTCTGTCTGT
Organism: Pseudorasbora parva; assembly: GCF_024679245.1. NCBI lineage: Eukaryota > Metazoa > Chordata > Actinopteri > Cypriniformes > Gobionidae > Pseudorasbora > Pseudorasbora parva. The sequence goes on along the minus strand of NC_090188.1, from coordinate 32,249,942 downwards.
CTGTGTGTGTGTGTGTGTGTGTGTGTGTTGTCATTCACTGAAACATAAATTTAGCTTCATGCAGCCAAGTGATTTTGCGCGACCCACCTTTTCCCACTTTGCGACCCACAGTTTGCAAAACCCCTGTCCTTGAAGGATGACATTTAATGTAATTCCCAGTAATGGATTTGTCAGTAATATTAAGCAATTTGATAAAATGAGCAATGCCGAAAGAGATTTATTTTCTCTCGAAATCCCTCAAAATTGTATCCCATTGTACCTGGATGTCAAGGGTTTCTTGTCTACAGTCATGGCCTTTGAGAAAGAAGGATGGCTTTGATTCCACAGACATCAAGGGAGAGAATGGGAAAGATAAATGTTGCACTTCTGTCAGGCTAAGCGGCACCTGCTAACAGAAAGGCCTGGCCTGCTGAAGATCTAGGGCTATTTAGCTTAGGAATCTTTAATGGGGATTCAGCCTTTAATCCCTCGATCACAAAGGCTGTTTGTCCTGCGTGGGTGGAGCCGCACATGGGCTGATGTTGATTGCAAGTGTAATGAGGCATATGTTTTGCCTTTTTCTATCTTGAAAAAGTACTACTATTTTTAAACCTGTTGGAGATCTGTTTTTTTGTTTTGTTTTTTAAAGCAGGCACATTTCTGAATTTTAATTTATTTTGAATTGAGGTAACAAACAGGATGCAAAATGTATTAATGTAATGTATTGATTAAATCAATACATGTAAGGTAGATTTATTTTTCAATATAAGATAGTTGTATTAAAATTAACTAAAATAAATGTATTTAGTTTTGCTCACATCAGGTTGGTTGAGATGTCTTTGGAGAGCAGTGTTTAGGAGATAAGATTGGCTAATTCCATATAGTGGAAATTAGCTAAATGAAAAACCACATACAACAACTTTAATAATGTTCTGGACACAATAACCCCAAGTTCACATGTTGTGAATTTCCATTCCTTTATGCAGATATGATCCATATCCACCCTACGGCAGCCGCAGGAGGCTGATCACACCCATGTATGATGAGTATGGAGAGGCCATCATGGAGGATGAAGGATATTACTATGGTGGACCAGAGGTAATCTTACACTTTCATTCACAGACAACCGAAAGGATACGGTGCAGTTATTTTGTCATCACCAATAGAAAATCATTTTCATTTCATTATTTCTATAACTTGTAACTTGTGATAATCTAATACTTAACCTGTGATTAATGAGATTGTTTTAAAGGAATTGATGTCACAACAGGGTCGGGGAAGAGGGCGAGGTGGGCGAGGGAGAGGTCGTGGGCGTGGAAAGCGTGTGGGATTCCAGGATTTCCCACCAGAGGATGAGATTGAACAAGAAGAAATGGAGGTTCCTGGTGAGGAGCAGGCAGATGCTGAATCTGAAGAATCTAAAGCTGCAAAGCTGAAATCTGTCATGAATCTCAGCAAGTTTATCGGTACTGGAAAGAAAATTGAACCTACCTCCAAATGGAAGAAGGCCAAGATCTTCCCAATGATGTTTGGGAAAGGGAAGAAAGACAAAGATTATGCCAAGCTGACATCTGCACGTCGTATTGATAGTCAAGAGAGCTTGGCAGGTGGGCCGGGTCCCTCTTCTATTGATGACACGCCCACTGCCAGGAGTCGTCTTGGGAAAGTCTTGAAACGCATTAATCTGGCAAACAAGCTGCGAATGAGAAGGAAATCACAGAGCAGCATCAGTCGAGGTTCTGCGAGTGAGAAAGATGAGTCTGCAGCCGAGTCAGAGAGAGAAGAGAAGAAATCTAAAGTGTCCATCAGTGTCAGTGAGCCAGAGGCCAGCGGGAGTGGATCAGAGGCAGAAAGCCGAAAGAAAGGCACAGAGGAGGAATCGTCTGATAGGAGCAGTGTAGCAGGCTCCACAGATGACAAGGATTATCTGAAAGTGGATCTGGACCGAGATGATGCCAATGAGAGCACGGTTGATTCTGAATCAGAGCCAGAAGAACCAGATGAATCTGATGCGGAGAGTAAATCCAAATCTGGGACTGAGAAGTCGGGAACCGAAAAGGATTCTGAGGCAGAGTCAGCATCTGAGAAAGGATCTGAAACCGAGAAAGGATCGGGTTCAGAGGAGGAATCCGGCTCAGAGGAAGAATCAGGGTCTGGAAAGACCTCAGGAACAGAAAAGGAATCTGGATCTGGGACTGAAAAATCAGGAACCGAAGAAGAGTCCAGTGCTGAGAAGAGTTCTGCCACAGAAAAGGAGTCTGAGGAAGAATCTGAAGAGGAGTCTAAAGGGACAGAAGAGTCAGGATCGGGATCAGGGTCAGGATCGGGGTCAGGATCGGGATCAGGGTCAGGATCCGGATCAGAGCCGTCTTCTACTCGCTCATCAAGAAAATCATCCCGTACTGAGGATTCCTATGAGCATTCGAGTGCAGGAAGTGGAAGTGTTTCCGGTAGTGCAAGCGGCACTCCAAGTGGCAGTGGATCAGGTGGCAGCTCTAAGGGGTCTTCAACCCATTCTTCAGTAAGGTCATCAAGAGCATCAGTGTCTGGTGAGGAGAGCAGTGGTGAGATAGGGTCAGCAAGTGGTTCTGAAGAGGCATCCGAGACAGAAGTGAGTGGATCAGCGCCATCGGATGACACTGGATCTGATGCTGTTTCTGTGTCCGGCAGTGAGAGAAGCTCTACGAGCTCCAGATCAGCAGCAGGAAGCCGACGCTCTCGCAAGAGCATAATTACCCGATCATCCCAGGACACCATTGATGAGGAGAGTGAGGAGGAAGAGGCTTCTGAAGAGGAGGAGGAGGAGGATGAAACAGCAGAGGAGAGCCGAGAGTCTGCTAGTGAGATGAGTGATGGATCAATGTCACGGAGGTCAAGTGTGGCCTCAACGGCAGGAAGTGGAGGCACACCGTACGCCACAGAGAACAGCGTGATAGAGAGTTCAGATGAAACATTTGGAGGCCTCTCACCCATCACAGAGGTGGATGAGGATGCCATAACCTCTGGCAGTGAGATTGGCTCTATAAGTCGCTCACAGCAATCAGGAACTGAAGGAGCCACGGAAGTGACAGATGCAGATTCTGAATCAGGAGATTCCACAGCTTTCTAAAAAGGGGCCAAGTAAGACTTAACTGACTTCTGTCGTGGAGTGAAGAGATTCCAACTTTTTTCCACAGCCTTTTCTCTTATTCTGTGTGTTTTTGGAACCATTCCAACTGCATGGCATGAAAATGGCATGCCGCTAACGTTTCTTATTCTGGTGTGCTTCTGAAATTCCTTCTCTTGAGTGAACTTACATTACCATCACCCCTAAACTGTATCTTTATAACATGTATTTGTACTTTTAATCCTCTCATGTTTCCTTTTCCAAAAAAACTGTATCCCTATGAGTGCTTTGATATGATATTGACACCGTATGTAGGGATGTCAGTTTGCTTGTCTATTAGGGGTGAACAGAAGTTTCAGTTTTGTTACAATTGCAATTTCATACACTTAAGCCGTGTTTCCACCATGGGAACTTTCCCCAAGAACTAGGGACTTTAAGTTGGTACTCGATGTGTTTCGACCACAGGAACCGGGGTCTAAAGTTTAGACCAGGGTCTACAGTCAAAGTTTAGGAACTTTCAGGATTGGGACATGGGCACTGAACATGTAGATTGGCTGAGTTTACGCAGCATTTTATTTCAACCTAAAAGTCTGTTGTGGTGTGTGCAGTCAGAGTTATTTGCTATTTGAATCAACAATTGAGTTTAAAAATATGACCGATTGACCAACGACAAGGTTCAGGCTTTATTAAGTTTATTGGCAGAGGACGAAATCCAGTAGGCTCTGAAAAGTTTCACAGTCATACATCACCGGACTGATCTTCATGGTACATTAGTCCATGACAAATTAATCCTGGGACAAATTGTTCTGGGTAATTTCGGTGGAAACAGGGCTTTAGTCTTTACAATTCCCATCTAGAGGGTTTATCTTTGATTTGTGTTTGTAATTCTTCTCTCTGATCTCCAGGCTGGCAAAAAAAAGAGGGTCAAACTGGTGTTGGACAGAGAGCACGAAACAACTTCAACAGGAGAGGACAGTGGACCGGATGTCCAACGCAATCGCATACCCAACGTCAGCAGCCACAGTAACATCAACGGATCAGTATACCTTGCACAAAATGGTACCATCATCCGAACACGGAGGCCCCCTTACCCCAACAACTTAAAAATGGGCTCACCAACACGATTAGGCAAACAATTTAAAAAACTAGATAAGCTTGGTGTCACACATGAAGAGCATTTGCCTTTAAACGGAACAGAAGACAATGGACCTATTAATGGCACTACCACTGCCCATTCCTATGGTACTGATCACAACCTCAACTCCAAAGAGTGTAGTATAATGGGCATTAACAGCATAGGGCCCAAATCCAACATCGATAAAGCCCTTTTGGAGCCGGATAGGGGGCACTGTGAGCAGGAGTCCTCAGTGGACAACAGGGAGATTAAAGAATCGGTAGAATCTCCATGTGAGCAAACACTGTCTGATGAAGAGGAGCTCTGGATGGGTCCCTGGAACAACTTACACATACCAATGACAAAACTCTGATTTTTAGTTTTGTTAATGCTGGTGGTACTGTTTCCTTTCTAGTGTTTTTCTATGTTTTTTTTGTGTTTTTTTCTTGAAAGAGCTGATCTCTATTCTATTCTATATAGTTGTACATACACCCGACACCGACTAAGAAATGTGATTATTATTATTTTTTTCATGCAGTTGACTATATTTCACTTGTAGTTTTTTCTGATCAATTGTTGTGGAAGACAGGGCTATTCTGTACAAATCCCTTTGCCTCAAGTCATCAGTTTCCAAAATGTATAAACTGTATAACTGAAATTATTAGATATTATCAGATATGATTTTATAAACAGACAATAGAAGGAAAATGTAGCCGATTTAAACTGTTTAGAATGCGTGTGAATTACAGCTTTGATTGAAGAGTATTTTTTATAAATGAGTCACGCAATGGTTGTGTGAAAATTCCCTAAAAATCAGTATAACTTGGCTGCTGTACATTCAATTATTCCTCGAAGGTTTTTAAATGGATGTATTTTTTACATTGAGAATATATATGGTTGTAATGGCCCTAATATTTTGAAAAGATTATTTACATAGATCTATAAATGTATACCTAAGTATAATATATACATTATATGTATTTTGATAACTTCAACTGTTATTTTTTCATTTTTCTTTTCATCCCAAAAAAATATTAGTTAATTAATTTATCTTGTTTTTTAGTGTTGTTTTTTTATAATGGTCAGACAGTTTGAAGCTTTGATTTATTATAAATAATATGAATAAAATTGTGAACATAATCAAACATGTTTGTCAATAAATTAGCTATTCACAGACATTTTCCATGTTAATGTTCACACTATAGAATGTCAGTACAGTAAATGTCTCCATAAAGACATACACAGCAGGTTATAAAATATGATTGACAATGTATGTATATACATACATACAGTACACACACACATATACCTATATACTTATATACATTTATACACTGTAAAATATTTTTGTTGATTTTTGTTGGTTTAACTTAAAAAAGTAAGTAACCTGGTTGCCTTAAAATGTTGTGTTTATTGAACTTAAAAATTTGAGTTGATACAATGAAGGAAATTTGTTCAATTAATAGAAACTCAAAATATTTTGGTATCTGAACCACATAAAAAATGTGATAAATCATGAAAATAGCACTATTTGGCATGTTTCACTGCGTCATCAGAAATAAAACACACACAATTACCCAATATGCTTACAAAATCTTTTAATAATATTTTCATAAAGGTTGTCGAATCTCCAAAAATGTTCATTGTATTAACTCAAAATTTTAATTTCAATGAACTCAAAATTTTAAGGCAATCAGGTAACTTTTTTTCTAAATAATTTTTTACAGTGTATATACCTACATATATATACACACAAGTGTTCTAGAATGTTTCTTGATGCTTATGATGTTATGTGAAGATATCGTTACTACATAAATAATAGCAATTAACTGACACATAGGACTCATAACCATACAATGTTTATTTCTGGTTTATGGACAAGCGATGTTCCAAAAGTGCTTTTATTTAGTTTTCAAACTCTTTACATTCTTAAAATGCTGTTATTTTCTGACTGCACAATACTGGAAGCATCTGTTTGTGATTACGAAGGTTAAACTCCTATATTTGTCTTCTTGTTTACCCGCAATCAAGTAAAGAAAAAAAAAAGTTTAAGTGATTACAGCCTGCTTGTTTGGATAACTTTTCTAATTTACCTGCCATGTGTCGGAATTTTCTGCCGTTTTTCATACTTGATTCTTGATTATTGTTTTTATGCATTTGTATGTGTTTGTGTAACCTCATGCACATACAGACAGCTGTGAAGTGATTGACTCTTAACTGCACAGTTATATGTTTACCAGCAGAGGGAGACACACTATTTACCCATCTACTCCTCAGAGCTCTGAAGGTCATCACTGACTAGGCTTATCGACGCAAATCGCAGAGGCAAGGAAAGGGCAGATGTTTAAACGTTGTTTTGCTATGTAAAAATGTGATTCCCTGGTGGTTTTAAAACTTTGGCTGTGTTGAGAATATAATTCTGGCTTACTTCTCATTGAATACTGCAGTATACACTATACTGATTGCTGTTTTTTATTTCTTTTTCTTCTTCTTTTTAATAATATGTGAACCAGTAGGCATTATGCAGATGTTTGATAAAAGAGTAGCTGTTTTCCATTTCATTTGTTGGGGAATATTTGCCAAAAAAAAAAAAAAAGCTTTGGCCACAGTCTGATTAAATACCAAGTCAAAACAGAAATCGCATCTGTTCATCACACTGGAAATGGAAGGTCATGACTGCAACATTTATCCCATTTTTATTTGGTGTATGTTGAGATTAAGTATTTTAAACATGTCCTCAGTCTTCTGCTGAATAATTATCAAGCATAGTGAAATATGATGGTCCACCTGTCCTCTTAATTCCCTTCCTGCACATGTGCCGCAGTGAGCTGTGTTTGACTCAAATGGGCTCTGACTGTGAGCTGCCTCCTCTCCTCTGGCTCTGGCTCAGCTGTTGATGCTTTAGTGTGTGTGTGGGCAGATGCAGGTTGTAAGCATGCATGAGGAGGGAGAGTGTGTGCACACGCGTGACCGGTTTGTGTTTGTCATGCAGGAAGGTTCAACATCACATTGAACAGAGGCTGAAGATCACCTCCTAGTGTTAGCACAGATAGGTTTGGAAAGGCATACTAATATACAGCTCTTACTACCTCTGGAGAGTGTATTATTTGCATACAGTAGTATGCACAAATCATCTAATACCTAGATGATATACTACATTTTACAAAATGTGCAAAATAGCCTATACTAACATCCTACTGTAATCTGGTGCACTCATCTTGACCTTCCATTTCCAGTGTGATGAATTAAACAATTTCTACTCAATATTTTATCTAGCTAACTATTATTATTTTTTTTACACAAAAACACATTCTGTATCCCACAATGCAATGTGCCTTCCCTTTGCAGTGTGACAAACAAACCAGGTTTTTTTTTTCTTTTTTTCCCGTCTGCATGGACAACAGTGCACGTGCAATTGGTGTGTATACTCAAAAACAACAGGTCCACTAGGTAGAGCGCATGCACCGGATATGCCCATCTGCACTCACAATCAATCACTTGTACTTTGAAAAGCTTGATGGACGACAACATATAAAATGATGTAAGCTGGAGGGATGTGGACAAGGGTCTGCAAGACTAGGCCATATATCCACCAGTTTCACAGACAGGGTTTAAACTAGTCAGAGACTAAAATGCATGTTTGTTTGAGCCATTTTAACTGAAAACAACTTGCACTGAGATATCTTAAAATATGTCAGTGCCGTTTTGTCAAGATACACACCAGTAATGTTTTTTAAGGCATGTTTATAAAAGCTAAATGTCCTAATTGAACTAAGGCTTAACCCTGGCTTAATCTAAACCCTGTCTGTAAAACCAGGCATATAGCAAGTGTGCCATTTGGGACACAGCTTTTCTTGACTAATTATTGGACTTAAAAAATATATTTTTGCACAAAATTGTGATCGAAATTACAAATTACTTTTTTATTTATTAGATGCTAACCATGCTTTAACCCTCTGGTCCTCTTCGGTCAAAAATGACCACATTTTACATTTTGAAATTTTTTATTTTTTTGGTTCAGCAGAATGGGATGACACTTGGTGACTTTTGTCGATGTTAAAGGGTCATAAAAAATAAAAACAAATAGTCACACTTGTCTCCTTCGCGGTCAAAAAGGACCGACATAAATGAATATGATATATTAAAAAACTCAGGGAATCTTTTGGTGATACAAACCACAAATCAGCCATTAACCAGAAAAAAGTACATAGCAAGTAGGGGTGACACTCTAAAATATCAAGAGTGCAAAATACCCCCCCCCCCCCCCATCATCAATAATTCAGCCACCATGTAGTAATAAATAAAAATAAAAAACAAAGAAGAGGTTACACTCTAAAACATCAAGAGTTCAAAAAACAGACACAAACGATCAGACACACGCACACACACACAGACACACACACACAAACCACAATAATATACACATACAAATTAACTGGTATGGCTGTTCTTAATGTGGGAAAATTGAGCCAGGGTCTCAAATAAGAGATTAAAATGAGATCAATTATGCGGTGATAAAACATACATTTTGTTACATTTTTATTGCATTTTGGTGATGGAAAGTTACATTTTAAGGCTTCGGTCACAGTTCGTGACATATTCACGAAATTTATTGATTTGTGTTCACGGACACGAATTTCCCTTTTTTCGTGTCACAATTTTCAATGTAATGTATTTCAATGGGAAGAAAATTTCGTGTCAGCGGATGGACGAGTTTGACTATGCAGAGGACTAGAGGGGGGAGGGGGTCATGTGACAATGTAGTGTAGCATATATGTTTCTTTTTTTTCTTTTCTTTTTTTTTTCTTTTACTGTTTAAATCCGCATAATCTGTTTTGTTTTACACACATAGTAGGCCTACTTTTATAGTAGGCTATATTACGAAATTACCTAGGCTGACTTGATGCCTCAACAGACAATGACTTTAATTATCTAGCCTACAGTTAAATAAAGCGCTTTGGTGAGAACTAAACAAATATTTAATTACTACATCAGTAATTTTTCGCTAGCAATTACATCAGAAGTGGAAAAAGTACATTTACTCACAAAAACTGACCAGCAAACGCAACTTTCGCCGCCATTTTTTTTGTAACTCAACTGTCACGGACGCTGAGAGTCTGCTGGCAAAAAGAGAACGCCAGAACTCGTGAACGAGAAACTACATTTGTATTACTCAACAGGTAAGTAAAGTAGGCTACCATATTGAACAGATAAATTGTGTGTAAATCCACGTGTATCTCATTGTAAAACATATTTTGGAGCATTTCGTTAGGTTGTTGTCGCACTTAGACGGCTTGGGATAGCTTTCTATCTAACGTTAAGCATGGTTAACGTTAAATCTCAGCCTCGAATGTTTTACAAAATTAACCATATTCATCCTTACAGTCACGCTGTGTTTTGAAGCACAACCAAAAACAATGTTCTTCCGCAAAATAGACGTTTTTTTGTTTGTTTTGTTTGTTACCGAAGGTTAACTTCGGCTATACAGGCGAGGTTAGTGTAACTTTGATATTAGCTAACTTATGCACTGTATTTAATAACTTAAGTAGTCCATTCCCATCACTGTCTCTCCCCCCACTTGATGTGTAGATCAAAACATTCCAATAAAACATATTTTCTGTGTGACTAACAGGCGCATGTGATGATAGGGCTTCCAGTAAGCGCGTGTGTGCGCAGCCAACGCTATGTGTGAGGTTTGCGATCAGGTGCTGTAGTAGCCTACAAGCCTGGAGAAGCAGTTATCTCTCTCCTCTCAGATGAGCCTCTATTGCATGTTTCAGAGCTGCTATTACAGCCCTGGCTTATGATTCTAATTACCCAGATTATATAATTAGCTAGTCAATGTCTGCATCCTGCAGGGGTGAAGTGCGCACGCAGGTGTTTATGAAAGAGCTCGAGGTTGCGTGTGCTTTAGGAGAAATGATCGTTTTAGTAAGGCCCGTGACAGACAGGGTGAACTGCTGCTTGTGAGGTGGTTGAGGGGGTAATTGTGTGGTTTCGATGCTGCAAACTCATTTTCATAAGAGCAAACCACACCGCTGAAAAGAAGCGTTTGAGCGTCAGACAGAAACTCTGTAGCCCCGGGACAGACAGGAGCTGTCAGCAGGGTTCTCCTGCGTCCTGTTTTGTTCTTGTGTCAAACAGTTTTTCTCTCTTCAGATCCCGAGGTTAGACGGGTTTTGGATACATATTAAATCATTGTCTCATTTCAAGTTAATTTGCAAAAATTAAGAGCAATTAGTAAAATAGGGACAGGGAATCTTGTTTTCACCACTGAATAATACAAAAATATATAATAATTTTTATCCACACAGTTTGGACATTTCCTCAGAATTGCCTACTTTATATATCAAATGTCTGGTTTTATTTCTTGTTATAAACTCGCAGTGAGGGGAAAAAACTTGTGGTTGTGAGATAAAATAATGATAGTGTAGCCTGAATGATTCTGTAAAATTCGGAATATAATTTTTAAGGTGACCAGATTTCTGCAATGGAAACAATGGCATTTATTAGTTCAGATGTCAAAATGAATTAAGAAATGGAGAGATTTTTTTCCCTCTTTTTTTCATATTCAGTATACAGCCATTAACCGGAAAAAAAGTGCATGTAGCAATGTAGGGGTGTGACACACTTAAATATCAAGAGTGCAAAATAGACACTATTTTCTACAGATGACATTTTCTCACAAATGACAATTCATCTTCGCAAACTTTAAGTCTATAGTGGAACTATTTACATTTTTTAATTTTTTTTTATGTTTGTGTTTTTTTAAATGGATCTTTATTATTATTATTATTATTATTATTATTATTATTATTATTATTATTATTATTATTATTATGTTAGGCTCATCTTGAGCATTCTGCACATGTAGGCCTACTTTTATTTATTTATTTTTCATACCTGGATGTGCTTGCACCCACAAACTTTCAGGAATGTATAAAATTGTGTGCAAAACAATCCCGCACCCTGCAGGCCCTGTTAGGCTATAGTACAGTACACAAACAGCAATTACTTTGATTTAGCATGGATACTAGCTATGCAAATACAGATAAAGGTGTCTCGTTTAATAATTGATTGATGATGATAATACTGATCTCTTCTGTTTTGCAGGCCATTTGTGTTGTTTTGAATGTGCTGTGAAACAGATTTTTTGGGGGACAGCTTCAGCTGGACAGGGGCCTGATTATCTTGCCCCCTCGCTCAAGGTAAAGTGATTTTTCAATGGATTTTTATAATGAAAATAGTTTAATGAAGATGCTTTAAAAATCACAGTTGCCAAGTGCATGCTTTCTAGCATTAAAATTAGGCCACTGCGACATTCTGGTTAAGGACTGTCTGTTTCACAGTCACATTTTGATTGGCACATTTGACACACACCTGCTATGAATTTCCCACGCCATGAAGAATGCAGCTCTACTAGGCTGAAGTGTGTGTGTGTGTGTGTGTGTGTGTGTGTGTGTGTGTGTGTGTGTGTATTTACTTACACTGCAGCCTAAGTATTTAATTTCTAATTCTTGTTACATGCTATTATAAACTCATTCTGCATGAATTAAATTACATTTAAAAAGAAGAAAAAAGGGAAACATAGGCTAAACACATTCAGTAAATTTAGCTCAAAATACTGTTGTTTGTGGAAATAAAGTTCAAATATTTTGCCAGGTTACCCAAATATGTCATTCCATAGCAAATACATGACACAGCAACACTACACAATATTATTGTCACAAGGACAATGACTCCATCATGGTTTTCTGGAAATGAGTAATAGCATCGTATGAAATAATCAACTAACTACAACTAATTATCTAGCCTCTAAACATGATAAACAGAGCTCCGGAAAAATAAGAGACCACCTAACATTGAGAAATACAATGTTTTCCAGAACTGGATATATCATGTTTAGAGGGCTAGATAATCAGGTGATTATTTCACTGTATTGTTAATGTTTGTCACTGGTTGAATTTTTTTTTTCACTTTACTTTTCTGTGTTGTTTACTCACTGCATTTCTGTCAGGACCACTATAATCAAATATGATTGATGGACTATTAGCATATATTTTGGATTGCAGTATGCTTCCATTCCGAGAGAGAACTCTCTGTGCATCCATGGAGCCAAGCATGGATAAGAGCAAGGGAGAGCAGCGATAAACCCCACTTAAGGTAAAAATGCTCATAAAATGAAAAAACACATTTCAACTTTTTGGAAAAGATGATTTCTGTCACTGCTGTGAACTGACCAACACACAGAATATCAAAAACTTTAGGAGTTAGCTGATCACCAGGTACCAGCACAATAACACACTCAGCAAAATATTGTCTAATTATCATTATCGAGAAAATTCCAGAAAATATTGAGATATCATTTTTTGTCAATATCGCACACCCCTAGCTGACAGCCAGCTGATGCGAGTTTGACTAACATGATCTGCCAGAACTGACGCTATACGCTTGATGAACACACAACGCTTGTTCCTGTTTAGGGCTTCTTTTTAAAAATTATATACACACAATATCAACACTATCTCACAACCAGTTTGTATGTATTTTACGAAGTGGCAAATCCATATGAATTTGTATGATTTGTTTAAACCCTAGTGGCGGTTTAGGTTTAGGAGCAGGGTAATGGTAGTTAATTCATAAAAATTCATTCATTCATTTACGAATGCTATGGTGCCCAATCTCATTGCCATGAGATTGGGCACCATAGCATTCTACCATGTTAGTCCAGTGTGCACTTCAAAAATACCAGCTATTACTCATTTCCATGATAGTGTCATTTGTCCTTGAAAAAATATTGTGTACTTGTGTTAGTGTTGCTGATGTCATTTATTTGCCATGGAACGACATATTTGAGTAACTTTGCAAATTATTTGGACTTTATTCCCACAAACATCAGTATTTTGAGTTTAATTTACTGAATGTGTGTAGCCTATGTTTTCTTTTTCTTTTTAAATGTAATTTTCTTTGCAGTTCACTAGAATTGGTCTGTGCATCTACAGCTTTTTAATTCATGCAGAATGACTTTATAATGGCATTTAAAAAGAATTCAAAATTAAATACTTGTAAATTAGATGTCAGTTCCATCATTTACAGGTCATTTGTACTTTCCATTAATTCTAATTTTCTGTATATTGAACATTCATTTGCATTCGATTCTCTCGTCTGGTGTCGTTTGCAGAACAAGATTGCTGCTGGTGTGTTTGTTAGGAAGGGCATTATCTGAAAATGAGCTGAATGAAGGAATGGCGTAATGCCACACATTTAAGCAGTTTATAGGGCAGGAATCTTCATGACTGATCTACTGCCCCCTGCTGACCAGCCACTGCCCCAACCAACCGTAAACACTGCTCTCAGTACCAGCAGCTCTAAACGTTTTCGTTTTGTTTCTAATCTTAGACCCATCAATCATTGCAGACATGGTTTTCAGCAGGAGAAAGCGTGTATAGCTTAAACGCACGATGTCTGGCCGTTCAGTAGCAGTCTAAGACAGTAATTTCTGAAGACTTCATGTTTTTGTTTTGACATTTGTGTACCTCTAATGTCCTCTGGGTTTATTTTTGGGCACCATTTGAAGTTTTTATTTTTCAAGGCAATTTTAAAAAACCATTTTTGGCAGCCCTAAGTATATATTGTTGGTTTTGGGCACTTATAATTTATGTCTTGTACATGGTTATTTTTGAGATGTACTAGTGCCCAAATTACATTTAAACTGACAGACAATCTCACTCGCAGACACACGCAGAAAGACACGCAATAATGTGCAGGAGCTATTCGTGGTTGCATCCCACCCGAAATGTTTTATTATTTCTGAAATGCTGGGTGTGTTGAAAAATAGATAGTTCACAGTCTAGCACTTTTAATGAGTAGGTGCTGCGCTCTCGGGTTTCTGTCGTGTGTATTTGTGTACGAACGGCTCTCAGCTATACCGCAAAACTATGAGACGACACTGTCTGTCCCACTTTGATGCTTTCATGCTGCATTTGACTGCTCTTCCAGGCTGCTATGACCTGGATTGAAATAATGCAGACACTTGTTCGTTTTTTTCCTCCCCAGCAGGCACGCTCGGTCATTCCTGTTATCCTGTGCATTTTAAACTTCAATTTTTAAAAGAATGTATACGCTTTGATGTGATTTTGAAGACATATTGCTATAAGAAGACAAAACTATTAGGAGGCATGCTATTTTAATTATACTTTCATTACATAAAGAGCTAAAAGTTACTGTTCAGTGAGGGATTGATATTACTGTAGCTTTCATGAGAGTGTCAACTTAGTTAATTGTGGTATTTTCTTTAAAATAATATAGACTTTGTTTTATTTAATTTAATTTAATTATTAAACTTTAAAATAAAAGGAAATCCCTCACACTATTGATACTTTTATTAACAACGTTTCGGTCTCATGACCTTCATCAGGAACATAGCCATATTACTCAAACTCCATCACATTTACAAAGATAACATGACCAGTCATTGTAGAGAAGCACTGATTAGTAATCACACTCAATGACTGAATATCTCATTAGCAAAATCATTAGCACCTATGGACCAATGGTTCTCTACAATGATTGGTCATGTTATCTTTTTAAATATGATGGAGTTTGAGTTAAATGCTCCTGATGAAGGTCATGAGACCAAAAAAAACCAACCTTTCAACGTTTTATTTTTTATTTATTTTTATGTCTGCAAGTATCGATAGTGTGCGGGATTTCTTTTATTTCCTTTTTTTCGTGGGATTTACACCTATCTATTATCAACAGGTGTGCGATGGTAATTGTCTATTAATTATTAACCTTTAAGAAACATGCTCTTATCACTGTATTAAAATTTGTTTACAATTTTCTTATTTATTTTTCAGTGGCAATAGAATGAGGCAATGCTCAGCAAGGAACTGAGCGAGTTAAAGGGATAGTTCACCCAAAAATTACAATCTGCTTACCCACCAGGGCATCCAAAATGTAGGTGTGTTTGTTTCTTCAGTAGAACACAAATGAAGATGTTTAACTCAAACTGTTGCAGTGTGTCATTCGTATAATGCATGTCAATGGTAACACATGAGAGTATGAAAACTATGAGAGTAAAAAAAAAAACCTGCACATACAAATCCATATTAAACCCTGCGGCTCGTGATGACACATTGATGTCTTAAGACACAAAACGATAGGTTTGTGCAAGAAGTGATCACACGGTGAGGCTGTTGGACATAGTGGCGTATTAGAGGTAAAAAAATTATATACGGTTCAATATCTCACTCTTATATTTTGATAATATGCCTATTAGTTTTTTATATTTAATGCATCACAGAATTGATCAAATTCATTGCTAATAGTTGAAAAATTATGTTTGTGCAGCTGTTTTCCCTCCAAAAAGAGGCCTTTTGAAAAACGGATTTTTAGGGATTTTACACAATGACTATCAGTATTAAAAGTGATATTGAGTGCACTGGAACTTATAAATCTATAAATAGAGAATAAAGTACCAATAAAAAATAAAAAATCATTAGCTAAATTTCCAAGAAAACCATTTAAAAATATTTTGATGACAGAAAGAACAAAAATGAGAAATGAGAATAGTAACACTTTATATTAAGTGTCATTTACTACTATATACTTGCATCATAAAATGAGTACAATGTACTTACTGTATTCTTATTGTTTTGCTAAACACTTTTTCTGCTATTGAGGTAGGAAATGGGTAAAGTTAGGGACAGGTGGGGTGGCACAGATGGGTTAAGATGGAAGGGAAGGGTCAATAGTGTAATCATAATTACAGAAATGAATTACAGCTTTAATTACATGCAGGTATTTAAAATGCAAGTACAGTGTAAAAACATGGACATATGTATTAAACGATTACTTTAAATTATTACATAATTAAAGACACCTAATATGAAGTGGGACCAATTTTTCTTAATACATTTTAAATTGTTCATGTTTAAAGTAAGAACAGCACCCATGACACATGTCAATATTCACTCAAACCAAAGAAGTAAAATAATTATGAAATAGTGTTATTTCAAATGTTATTTGATTTTACTAGTTACATTTTGTCATTTGTTT
The DNA here is from genome assembly GCF_024679245.1 of Pseudorasbora parva. NCBI lineage: Eukaryota > Metazoa > Chordata > Actinopteri > Cypriniformes > Gobionidae > Pseudorasbora > Pseudorasbora parva. Next base: position 32,233,683 of record NC_090188.1, on the reverse strand, counting down.
TGTTTTTGAATTGCTTATTTCTCAAAACTCTACACACAAAACCACGAAATGCACTAAGCATGCAAAACATCACACATCAAAAAATTTTTGATACAAAACCATCAAGTGATTAGCCATATACATGTCAAACTACACAGATGTGAAAAATATAAAATTACACTACTATATTGTGTCTTGCATATGAGTGTACATTAGTTTGTCATGGCACTCAAACATACTAAAGGTGTTGAGCGTTTGTTTTCTCCCTTAGTTTTGGTTCCTTTAGGCATATGTAAACACTGCAATCGTGCTCGGATCCACACCAAAAACAATAACAATCGCTCCGAGACTGCTTGAACATGGTCTCGGCTTAAATGCAAACAAACTCGGGGGCGGTGGCGCTTGAGGTGTGAAAGCAATCCGAAACGGACCAATGGACCAAGTGGTATTATAATTCATAATAGGAAATGTCCTATATAAATACCAGTAATTGAGTGAGCACATTAGTTAGCACATTTGAAAAGCAAAAGAGCACCTCTAAACCTTAATTTTGTAATTGCACTTTTCAACTGGAGAATGCTTTTCTGTGAAGCCTTGATTTCTGCATTGTAACATTAAAAATTATATTAAGCGATTATATTAAATCATTATATGCTTTGCAAGTTTGCCTTGTGAAAGCAAACTGAACCGAGAAGAAAATGTAAAATTAGGACCCGGTTTCGAAACAAAACAAATGATCTGTGAAAACGCCCCCAAGTGAACAAATTGTGTAATTTTTCTTTTTTCTTTTTTTCATGCATTATTGTTGAGTGCAAATAATCTGTAAATGAGTGTGGCAGTGTTTCTCCAATGAAACACAAGTGTTGTTAGTTTTGAGTGATAAAGAATTGTGTAATGTAGAAAACGCTTTAGGATTTATTTTACGATTGCTAACGGATTGTAAAGCAGATAATGTGCTTGAGGTTTTGCTGACTTGGTCTGAAGATAAGGTACATGAGTGAATGGTTTCACTGAGTGGGCCTTAAGTACCACTTTAAAGGTGCACTATTAATGTTTCCGTCTGCTAGAGGACACCTATTCAAAACAGGCGTAGTTTGATGACGCCAGGTCTGAGCACAGCATCTTGGGACATGTGGTCTTCACCTCAAATAGGACTCAAATAGGAGAAATCATGTTGATGGATGCAATTATTAACGTTAATGTAGTGTGAAGCAGAGCAGGACCGAGTGTTGTGGAGCTGAGCACGGCCGCTGGAGCGATTGTTAAACAAACACACGACCTTGCGAGCAGCGGGGCTTTTATTATGATGGGACGAGACACAGTCGCTATTCCTGCTTTTCCGGTCCATGAGTTGAGGTAATGCAGCTCGGTTTATCATATTAGATACATTTAAGTGTATTTAAAATTATGTTATGACGTTACTCTGTGCGTTCATGCTGCGGCTGATAAGAGTAAAGCGCCTTTGCCAAATAAACGGAAACCTGGTAACTCCGATATGACGCGATTGACAGGCGACTCCCTGAGATGCTATGCTCAGACATCCCGGCTCCTTGGTTAAAATAGCAATTTTCTCACAATTTACAAATTGTTGGAAACATTTGGGATATTGTAAGTACTCAACTGAACAAAATATATAACACTGGCCTAGTGGTTTTTGGATATTTTACTGCAAAAATACTACATAGTGCACCTTTAAGTGTGTAAGCATTTCTAAAAAACTGGTCAATATGCGCCCTTGATGTGCACTTTTGCTGAGCCCACACTGAATGGATCTTTTCCCGACAGTCAAAGCAGCATTACGTCATAATGTGCGGACTTGCTTTGCTAAGACCTACATGGACATATTATGGGGACATGAAAATGTACTGCACAACACAAGTGACCCGACTGATTTTGGGTTCTCCTGCCCCAGTGTTTAATGTCAGCAGTGCATGTGTGTTTCTGGATGGAGTGTAGCAGTGGCTGGCCTCTGTGGCACGGTCCACGATGGTGTGTGTGCAAGTGCTATTTCAGGTTGCCGTGTGTCTGTCTCTCATAAAGCCAGACGGGTTCTGTTGCTGCTCACTTTACACTCTGTGTGTGAGTTTGCACATTGACTCGACAGCTCTGATGTGGTTTGATGCCTGTGTGGTCCCGAGAGGAGAGAAAGGAGGGCAGGAGGGAGAGAGGGTGGGTCACGCTCAGCACTTATAGTATTACACATTATTAAAAGACAGTCGAACACAGAGGAGAGTTTCAAAGTGAGAACGCCTGACTTTGACGCTACTGTTCACTCAGTCTACTGTCATTCCTTTAGAGAGAAAAATGAGGGAATGATTTCCAGACTCACATTTTCCAAACAGCTACAACGCTGCTGCTATTTCAGCAGATGCCAAGTGCTAGAGAAAGACCAGAGATGGAGTCGTAGAGAAGAGAGAGGCAGGGAAACCACAGATCAGCTCAAACGCACGTCTTGAGTCTCTTTTGCTTTGCTTCTATGCCGAAGGTTGAGTTTGTCATATATTCACCCTTGTCATTCCAAACCCATATGACTATTTCTTCCTTATAAAGAACACAAAAGATCACTTGTATGCATGTCTTGTGATCGATCGCTTTGTCTCAGCTTTTTCTTGTGTTCAGGAGCCCGTCTATTTTCTAACGTATTTTAAATCATACACTTCAGGATCACTCTTCTCATATCCAAGGACCTCGGGTGTGCTTCTTTTGCCTTCAGAACTGCCTTGATTCCTTTGGGCATATAGATTCAACAAGGTGCTGGAAACATTCCTCAGAAATGTTGGTCCATTTTAACATGAATTCAGATCTGGGCCCGTATTTATCAAGCATTTTAGGATTATTCACTATAACACTGCTAAGAATTGACTTAAGAGTAAAAAAAAATATTGGGAAAGCGGTAGTTATCAAGCATCCACAATCATACTTTAAGTAAAGTGTAGGACTAAATCTTAAGTGTCCGTCTTAGAGTTGATTCACGACACTTTGCTGTGCAACCAACGGGATTTTAGATGTCATAGGCATGAACCAATCACTGAATAGTGATAATATCCTTATTTAAGAATATTCTCAGATAAATTCACATTGAATGGTGTTCCTAAGAGGAGTTTAAATTCAACACACATTTGACAATAAAGAATTTTCAAGACAATAGATTATACTACAATTGAAATGTGACGTTAATTACGTACCCATTTGTGTATTATAAAAAACTATATATAACAAGCAGATACGACTGCATGCATCATTTATTCAGAAAGTACAAATATCCCAAGTGTTCCGAGGCCAAACGATTGATTTGTGTGAAGAAAATCCCCAAAAGCAATCAGAACGTCGAGTCCATCCGCCAAAGATTAATAATAAATTTCAAATATTGCCGCCGGAAGAAACGTCACGTCAGCTTTGACAGCATTGGCTGTCGTGTGTCTCGTGACCAATTGCGTCATTATGCCAGCTTTGGTTGTAAAATGCCATTGGCTCTCGTGTGTTTTGTGACCGATCGCGTCACTTTCCGTGTGTATCAATTGAATTAGTAATATGAATGAACGAGTGCGTGTGTGTTCTGTTCACAAAGGGGCGCGATCATCATTTCAACAACTAAAACATTAATATCAACTCTGTTGTTCACATGAAGATATCGTATGACTTCAGAAGACTTGGAATGCAACATGAGTTAATACTTTTGTGCAGTTTTTTGGTCAGTTTTTGCAATAAATACATGTGACTGTACATTTATTTGCCTGTTACGTGTTTTATATTGTTGAGAGTTGGTAGGTTGAGGGTAGGAGTGGAGTTTGTTGCTTCAAAATATAAAATTAGGCTATAAATATTCATTCTGTGAGATCAGGTTGGCATCGCCTATGATAAACATTGCGTTTGTTTACGCGAAGTCATGATGTCATGTTGCGCATCTGGAATGGAGAAAAAATATTACCACTTAGCACCTCCGGTGGACGTTTCACCCAAAAAGTGCAGGTAAATGTACCTGGAAAAATGTAGGCAGAGTCACGTATTTCCAATGAGCCTGGGTTGTCTCATTTTCAAACAATTCAAAAACATTCTTCCTCTTCTAAATTTTTTGTTTGTTTGTTTTTTTGCATGTCTCTGTCTCTTCAGTGCCCTCACAAGCCCCTACTGGCAACTCCTAATCGGTTGAGAGACCTTCTGAGCTGTCTTAAATAACTGGGAGAGTAAGAGTGAATCTTAGCTTTAAGAAATTTGATAACTTGCTTTTATACTTAAGTTTGAAAGTAGGAGTACATTCTCAGCACTTAAGAGTAAAATTACACTTTAAGAAGCTTGATAAATACGGGCCCTGGTGTTTCTGAAGGCCATTTGAGTTTAATGAACTCAAGCCATCAGAAGATGGGTACACTGTGATCATGGTCAGCGACATTGTTAGCTTGTGGCATTAAAACAATGCTCATTCGGTACTAAGGGGCCCAAAGTGTGCCAAGAAAACAACATCTCTCACCATTACACCAGCAGCATCAGCCTGAACACTTGATACAAGGCAGAATGGATGTATGCGTTCATGTTGTTCATGCCAAATTCTGACCCACCAACTGAATGTCATGGCAGAAATTGAGACTTATTTTTCAGGAAACAAACTTTTCAAACTTCTATTGTCAGTGATTCGGTGAGGCCCTGTGCATTGCAGTGTCAGTTTCCTGTCCTGTGGCACCTGGTGTGGTCTTCTGCTGCTGTAGCTCACCTGCTTTCAAGGTTGGACAAGGTGTTGTGTTCAGAGATGCTCTTCTGCAGACCTCAGTTATAAAGAGTTGTTATTTGAGTTTCAGTTGCCTTTCTATCAGCTTGAAGTGAGAGCCTGGCCATTCTCTACTGACTTCTATTTTTTTAACCAGGATTGCCGCTCACTGGATATTTTCTCTCTTTTTTTTGGACCATTCTCTGTAGACCGTAGAGATGATTGATCAGTAGATCAGCAGTTTCCAGCTCGTTTGGCAACAACAACTATGTCACGTTCAAAGTCACCTAAATCACATTTCTTCCCTATTCTGAGGCTCAGTGTGACCTTCAGCAGATTGTCTTGCATGCCTAAATGTTGCAGCCATGTGATTGGCTGATTAGATATTTGCATTGACTACCTGTTCAACTGCTTGTCAGTGCAAATATCTAAATATTTTCAAAAACATCAAAGGAAATCTTGTGCACCATATTTGCAGTGTTACCTGTTCAGCAGATAGTCTTACATGCCTAAATGTTGCAGCCATGTGATTGGCTGATTAGATAATTGCGCTGACAAGCAGTTGAACAGGTAACACTGCAAATATAGTGCTCAAGATTTCCTTTGATGTTTTTGAAAATATTTCCTTGTACAGCAAAGCACAGCTTGAACATTTTGCTAAAGACCTTTGTCTTCCATAGAAGAAATAGTCATATAGGTTCAGAGCGACATCAGGGTGAGTAAATGATGAGAGAAATGTATTTTTGGCAGTCATGTTTCTTTTAACAAGACTACAGTTGACAGAAAGTTGAGAACTAAAATGTCTTGACGGTCAGCAGTTTATACCAGTTCTGTAATCATTTTCCTAAACAAATGTTTTTTCTTGTTCTTGTTTTTTCCAACTTGCTCTGAAAATGTGACTTGTAATGGTAAAGCGGCCTGTAACTCCCAAACCCATGTGGAGTTTCTTTGAGTTTAAATTGCCTGCTGATGTATTCCTTTGCCTCAGCTTTTACTTGTGTTCAGGAGCACCATTTTCATCTCTCTAAAGACATTTAGCATTCTCCAAACCGGCCATTTCATTTACTCCCATAGATGCTAAAACAAGTAACCCTTCAAGAAATGTTATACTTTGCAGTATTTACAAGACCCAGTAAGTATCAAAAATGTTAACACTAAATCCATTTTATAGTTTTGTTTGAGCCTCATTATGGTTTGATTTCTATTCAGGCCGTCTCTGTTTAAAACATTTTCCAGCGCTGACTCACAGTTACCGTGTAACTTTGATGTGATGTTTTGGAGTGAACAAACGCCCTCCTTCAGATATGATGTCTAAGCATATATTTGTCAGAGGGTAAGTGGTTTGCACTTTGTTAACCAATGTTGGCCAATAATGTATGTTGTGTGGGATAAACTTGTTTTTCTCAGAGTGAGCGTTTAAGCCCACACAGTAAGAGCGGCAGATATAACTACTGCATTTATGCAAACCTGCCATTTTAATGCAATGTGTGCTTGCTGCTCCATTACACATCATTGATTTGATGTTCCTGCAGTCTGTCAAGTCAAAACAGAGAATGAGAAGGCAACTAAACTGACATGTGATTTCACACTCCGTTATTTCCATATGTTTTATACATGTAAATGAATGTATTTAGCGGTTAATATGCTCAAGAGCTTTCAGGAGACATGGAATTAGTAGTGTGTGTGTGTTTTTGCACGTGTGTAGGTTTTTGTTTGTATTGTGAGGTAATGAACAGATGAATAATGAAACAGTCCACCTGCTGCTGTTTACTGAAGGTTGAGTCGTCGACGTGTTTAATTAGTCTCAAGTGGATGATGATTATTGTGAACAGTGTAATGACATGCTAAATATGACAAATATTAAAAAGCCTCATTAGTTGAGAGAGAAGAACAGTGATGATGGTGGCTTGTCATTCTGTTCTTTCCTTTGCATACATTTAAATAGCCTCAGCAATATTTATGGCCTAAAAACAGTGGATAACGTAATCTTGTGCCGCCCACTTCATTCAGCAAACTGCAGGGTTTTTTTGGTGACAATCTTATATTTAGAAAGGACCCATCATATTCAGCTGCCTGTGATTGAGGGGTGTTTTTTCATGTACAAGTCAAATTTTTCAGTAAATTAATCCAAGTCTAAAACTGCATGCATGTTACATGTTGGTGATTTTGTTTTGCTTCTATATTGCATAAACCCATGTAATCTATCTGGCTAAAAAGTAGCAATCAGTTATACCTTTTTGCATTTTTATTGCTCTTAATATCCTTTCTCCTGGACTAGGACTAGTAAAAGTAACAGTTTATCCTTCTCGCACCTATTGGTTCCTTAAAATCAGGTCATAGAATCCTTAGTACTTCTGACTGTTTGATTTATTAAAACAAGAAACTGGGATAGTGAAGTGGTAAAAAAAAAACATCTACATAAGATGTTTTACCAACCCACAACAGATTTAAGCCTTTAAGTACATTATTGGAACGACACCTGTAGAAATCATGTAGTGCCTGTGTTGAGCCACTAGAGGGGGGAAAGGGCCTTTAGTGCCGACGGGCACTGTTAACCAAACATTATTCATTTATGACCATGATGGCAAAAAGACAGTAATCTGATGCTCTGTGTGTGTATGTGTGTGTGTGTTCCCACAAGGATATTAATACCAGTAAATCTGGACCTTTTGGGGACTTTTTTTTTTGTGTGGTCACCATGAGGAAAAAGGCTTGTCATACCAAATGTGTTTTGAAAATGTAAAAATGCTTTCTGTGAGGGTAGTTTAGGAATTGTGTGTGTGTGTGTGTGTGTGTGTGTGTGTGTGTATGTGTGCTTGTTTTTGTGACACAAATGTGTATAATGACATGGGTATGACAGGTATTATAGAAAAGGGTGACTTTTCAAAATGCTTTTAAATCATACAGGTTGAGTTTTTTTGAAAAAAATAAAAATGCTGAATGTTTCCTGTGATGTGTAGGTTTAGGGAAAGGGGCAGTCTAGGGGGATAGAATATACGGTTTGTATACGGTATAAAAACCATTATGCCTATGGAATGTACCCACAATTCACAAAAACAAACGTTTTTGTGTGTGTGTGTGTGTGTGTGTGTGTGTGTGTGTGTGTGTGTGTGTGTGTGTGTGTGTGTGTGTGTGTGTGCGCGTGCGCGCCTGCATGTTTGTGTGTGTGTGTTTACAAATGGTAAAGTTAAGACGTGCGCGCACACAAAAACATGCAATTTTATCAGCATGTGTGCTCTGCCATGCCGCCTGAAATTTTTAACAAATTGGATTGCAAATTGAGCTTGGATCATCGTGGAAGATCATAATTTGATTTCATTAGAGTCTTTAAAGTTAGTTATTTCTAGAGGATGCCATGAAGCTGAGTAGGCGAGATTACTGGAGACTTAAGAGAAAGTACAGTATGTTAGGCAGGCGATAAGATAATCAAAGATGGCAAAGTTTTCTCTTTGATGTGCACTACTGTTCAAAAGGGTCAAAAGAAGTCTCTGATGCTCACCAAGGCTACATTTATTTGATCAAAAAGTAGAAACAGTAGTATTGTGAAATATTACTACAAAAATAACTGTTGCATTTGAATATATTTTAAAATGAATTTTACTCCATTCAGTGTCTCATGATCCTCCATAAATCATTATAATATGCTGATTTGGTACTTAAGAAACATTTATTATTATCATTGTTGAATACAGTTCAATATTGCTAGATATCATTATTTTCAATATCTTTGATCCTTTGATTAATAGAAAGTTCAAAAGAACATCATTTATATCAGATTTTTAAGAAAACACAATGTTGTCAGGTGAAGGTTGTTTATTTGTGTATTAGTGACCCGCTGGTGATATTTCATAATTTAGCTTTGGCAATAAATGAAACGCATAAAAAAGTGCAAATGACTCTACTGTCGTTAAATGTCCCATCTGGATTCGATTTATAAATAAATGAGAAAGTATCTCTATTATTGCCCACAAATTGTCACCAGGGAAACTGCTTAATGGGTCTGTTATTCTCCCACAGTATTGATATCATAATAAAGGGTACGTTTATGATATTAATGGTAATTCAATGAAAATGAGTTTGTTGCTGATGAATGGGTACTTGAGCTGAACTGATGGGTCTGTGGAGGTACATGAGACTTAAAAGGATGGGAAACACCAGAAATCTTCCTGCTCTGTCTGTTTGGTCAGATTGCATCCCGTTATTCGTGTACAAGGATGTGTGTGCTGTAACTGAGAATTATTACACAGCTGCCGTCCACATGATGCTCTCTCTCTCTCTCTCTCTCTCTCTCTCTCTCTCTCTCTCTCTCTCTCTCTCTCTCTCTCTCTCTCTCTCTCTCTCTCTCTCTCTCTCTCTCTCTCTCTCTGCGCTAATATCTCATAGAGGTTCGTGACCCTGTGCGTCTTCATCATGGCTGCTTTCCCCTCCGTCTGTCTCTGAGCATGCGGCTGTCTGTCTCCCCCTGCCGTGTTCCGGCTCTGATCCATGTGGGTCATGTCTGGGTGTGGGAAGAGTGTCGCAGCATTCCACACAGCCGTGTTTTCATCCAGAGCGTTGTCTCCGATAGCTGGAATGTTTCAGTGGTACTGGAATGTTTTTTTCTCTGTGTAGTACAGTCGTATCTTCCTTTTGAACTTGTGGAGTGACTCTCTTCTGTTTTCACACTCCGTAAATCAACACGACAGCTTTCGCAAACAATCCTCATGCCCTGGCGTTGGTAGCATAAACATTAAACTCTGCTCGCCAGACGGTTTAATGCAAAGTTAATTTAGTGTTTTTATATACATGTACTATTATAGTATTTATTAAAACTGCAGTTTTTGTCGCCTTTTGCAGCCTCTTTGTCGCCATCTCTATTTGAAACGTGCAATTACAGTTATTTGCGGAATTAATATATTTATGTGGGTTGTGCATCGGTGTAGCCTGACAAGCCAGACCCACATCAAGATGTTTGGTCTGGAAACTCACCATAGACAGGGCTCAATCCGAGAGGCGGGATAAACGGTTGTCTTTCAAACTCCCTCTGCACGCGATAGGATAGCGCTACACCAACCAGAGCAACGAAGGTGAAACAGAGGTCGTTGATAGATTAAACATTCGCCGTATCCGGTCGGCAAAACTCAGAACACATCTTCCCTTTTTAAGAATGACTTCAGTGTCGTTCTTTGTCCTTTTCTCAGAGTCAGAGAAAAGCTTAACTCCAAGTCTTCCAGAGTCGCGGTCAGAGCTGATTCGAAAGACTTTTCTGTCTTTACTAGAAGCACGCAAGCCCAACTCAGCCGTTGTCATTATGGCCCCGCCCACCGACTCTATAGATGTTGTGATTGGCCTGGCAAGAGTTAGGGGAATACAGCTCAGAAGGGTATTGAGAGTTGCTAGACGACACTTGCGGGCAGATTAAAATTGCTGCTGCTAGGGTGCGTCTAGATTCCTAGGCTAGCATCAGTGGCACCTCAGAGCGGATTAATCTAATGTTTTGAGGAGTGTGTAATAATGAGTTTCAATGGAAAATGTCAAGTAACATGTCTGCCACATTTGTTCTGACTTACTGAGAAAAAAAAGCATTACAATAAATTGTGCTGCCAACAGGGATTTAATCTAAAAATGAAATCTAGCGTTACCCGTAGATTTTAATTTCTGTACTAGGGCTGTCAACGAATATTCTAAATTCGAATATATATTCGAATAGTAAAAAAAAAAAAAACGAATTTCGAAGGTGAAAATTAATATTCAAATTTAAAAAAAAGAAAAAAAGAAATCCCCCGCCTCGGTCGTAGGGGCGTGGCTGTCTGCTTTGCGAGTGAGCGCACACATGGGGGTTCACGGACAGGTCACAGGAGTCCCACTGTCACTGCTGAAAGTTGACGCGTCTTGCAGGAAAGATGGCAGAAAGTGCAGAGCCCAATTCGACCGCAGCAGAGAAAGAGATTTTAACTCCATAATCTAAAAAGCCATGTCTGGAAGTACGTTGGATTTTGGTCGGTAGGAGGTACAATTGTTGAGCCGCGAGAAAGTTATATGCAAGCTATGTAAGATACAGTTAGCATACCATGCCTCATTTTATTTAACGTTAAATAGAAACATTACTAAAATGTAGGCTACTGTACTGATTGAAGAGATATTGCATGAATAAAGGATAAATGCACTGCTTCCACTGGTGTGATTATTTACCATGTCAAGGAAAAAGCTCCATGTTTAGCACAGCACAGCATGATCAGGGCGTTCAATATGCTGTTAATTAATAATAATATTTGTTTCAATCACTGAACGAAGCCTGCTATATTTGGGACAAGAGTCGCGAGTGTCACGACCTTAAATGGCTTGCACAACTTGATCAGCACTCAAAGTTTGTTCATTTAAACCATTATCCGCAGTGAGGGCGAGAGAGAGAGGTCTGCCCTCTGCGGTCTTGGCCATTAGTTAATTTATAATAATTATATAATTTATAATAACAATCTACTTGTTTTTGTGTAAGTAATACATTGTCAAAATTGTATAAACTTAAATAGACAAACTATACAAGTATTTAATGTCTCTGTATTAATTTGTCCTGTTATTGACAAAATGCGCACCCAGATGTTCGAATAGTTTGAATATTCGTGTTTGTTTTAGAGGGAATATTCGAACGTCATTTTTGAGCAATTTTGACCGCCCTATTCTGTACAGTCTAATCTTTTGCTTTTGACTACAGGTGAATCTCCAGTTGTCACTGATGATTGTCGTTTGAACCTTTCTGGATTAAAATCCGCCATTAAGATAAACATCGACAATCTTAAATTTCCTGCGGAAAGCTACCAGTACCACTCAAATTATAACACATTATTACAAGCTTACTATTGTGAATCGGCTACGGTAAGGAGATAACACTGGTTGGTTTTATAATTGCTCAAATTAGATTTTGGATCATTTTTAACCAAAACAAATGACGGACTGCAGCTTATATATTTTCAATTCGCTTTTATATTTAGATTCAGTTCTCATTTTAATTGTAATGTGATTGTCATTATTATTATTTTTCCATTTAGCTTTATATATATTTCACCTTTAGTCATTGTAGTACTTTTCATCTAATATTAAAATTCATTGTTATTAGTGACACCAGTGGCCATTAAGTGAACTTCAGCCAGCAACATGCTGCTTTTTTTAACGCAGATCCAGACGCCATCCACACTGCTGAAAGTGATGTTTAGATGAATATGTAAATAAGTGCTGCACGCTTTCCTCTCAATAACAAAATAAACATAACATCAGCAAAAAGATATAGTCCTCACATAATAAGTATAAAATGCTTTCATATACAACCTATTACAACTTTTGTTTTCTTTTTTTTTGTTATAAGCTTTACACACTAGCAATACCAAAGTAATTAAAACATGGAATTTCTTACATTAAATCCCCTTAAATTATGTTTTTCATCCTATATTTATTTAATTTATTGTTTATTTTGATTAATGAAAACTCTTTTAATAGTTTTATATTTGGTTACAATAACAACAGGATTCAAATAGGTGGGACTTGATTTTATCCATCAATACTTTCATCAAAAATATATTTGTTTTTTTAAAGTCCACTGGTATGGGTTATTCCATCATGAGACCACTGCAATTACAGTTGGATTACCAGATATTCCCAGTTTATGAAATGTTTCAGAAACCGAACCCGTGCCCACTAATCAATTGGATCATTATTAAATGGTTACTTATTTATGATGCAATGACTTGGGCTATTTTCCATACTGACACTTTCCACAACTCGCAGAGAGCAGCTGAAAAGGAAAGATCTGGTTTTGATTATTTAAACGGAGCCGCTAAATCTCCACGCAGTGTGAGACCAATTTGTGGTGGGTGAAAAGTGGAGCCTTTTTTTATTTTATAGAGTTGTAGACTCGACAGGTCCTATTATAACTCATACAGAAGAAAGGGGTGGTCTTCTGGGATACTATACAGCTTTTATTATAAACCTTTTTATTTGCGTTCTTTAAATTATATTTTGATGAATAAATACATTTATGTATTTATTTATCTGATTTAAAACAGCATTTAAGATCTTCAAACATTACTTCTCCCAGTAAAACAGACTTTAGTTAACACAAGCAGAAGTTTCCATCAACACTCCAAGCAAGACAATGAGTCAGCATTCATAAAGTTCAGCTCAGTTAAATGTGGCTCTCAGCACAGATATGTCAAGGATGGTTCTCCACAGAGATGCTCCCAGGACAGGAATTATCGTTGGGGATTAAAATAATAATAATAAAAAAAGTTTTTTTTTTTTTTTGTATTTCTCGGAAATCAGAAAGGGGGAATTATGTGATGGATCTATGGGGAAAGAAATGTTGGAATCAGTTTTTGTCTGTATCTGGTGTTCAGATGTGTATCAAAAAAGAAGAAATTAAAGACTGTTCACCCTAAGGATGATGACAATAACGATAAAGATGTAGTTCTAATAATGTTCTAAATATAAGAATTGCAGAGTCCACAACCTAACTATAACTATAAAGGTACAGAGAAACTATAGTCAATTGTTTTCCTACTTTTATAGAACTTGAGTATTTAAAGCAGCTGGCGACAAAACTGCAGTGTGTGCTTATAATAAACCGTTTGCATTAACAATTGAATAATGTTATCATCCATGGCTGTGGATGCTAAAATAATTATTGTTTCTGGTGTGAAAAAGTCTTAATTAGATAGATTGAATAGATTGGATTGTCGTTCAAAACTGTATTTCATTTTTGGAACACAAATGAAGATCTTTTTAATGAAATTTGAGCAATTCGTCAATCCATTAACAGCAACTACACACTTTTGAATTTTCCAAAGATTGTAAAAAGATTTTAAAACTAATCCAGCTTAGGAAGCTAAAATGTGCTGCATAACACACAAGTAACCTCATTGGTTCCTGAGGAAGCTCAAACGCACTACATAACACGAGCATAAACCTCACTGGTTCTTGACGAAGCTCAAACGTGTATGATCACTGCAAAAATGCGTTTTTGCAGTGAGAGGTGCCATTTTTTAATTGATTTATGAGGTAGAGAACGTTTTGCACCCCAGGCGCCTCACGTTTTAACCGCCTGCTGCTCCTTGCGTTTTTGAAGGAAAAAAGTTGAAAAAACAACTCTCAGCAGAAAAGCACCCGTTATCGCGTCCAATCGAATGAATGGAGAAGTAGGCCTTCTGTTGTGGTGACCGTTACCTTGATTAGACTGACAGCACAGCTGATTCAACGTTTACCTAGCAGTGCGCTGCATTTTTTGGGGGTTTTTTTTGTTGCTATTTGCTCAATTAAATCTAGCCACAGGAGGTCACACGCCAGTGTACCTTTTGTGCTGGTCCTAAGCCCAGATAAATAGAGAGGGTTGTGTCAGGAAGTGCATCCGACGTAATTTTTTTTGCTAAATTCATTATGTGAATCACGAATATGACTTCCATACCGGATCGGTTGGGTCCCGGGTTAACAACAACCACCATCAGTGCTGTTGACCTACAGGGAACTGGTGGAAATTGGGCTACGGTTAGTCAAAGAAGGAGAGGAGGAAAGTGTGTTAGAAGAGGAAGGCGTGTCCATAGGCAGAGAGAAAAGAGGAAAGGCAGGAGTTTAGGACTGAAAGTAGGAACTTTGAATGTTGGTAAAATGACAGGTAAAGGCAGATAACTGGTAGATATGATGCAGCGGAAGAAAGTTGACATTCTGTGTGTCCAGGAGACCAGGTGGAAAGGGAGCAAGGCTAGCAGCTTTGGAGCAGGGTTTAAACTGTTTTATAATGGTGTGGACAGGAATAAAAATGGAGTTGGAGTGATCCTGAAGGAGGAGTTTGTGAAAAATGTTCTGGAGGTAGAGTGTCAGATAGGTTAATGAGTCTGAAGCTGGATATCGAAGGTGTGATGTTGAATGTTGTTAGTGCCTATGCTCCACAAGTAGGTTGTAAGCAAGATAAGAGACAGATTCTGGAGCGAGCTGGAAGAAGTGATGCAGACTGTTTCCAGAGGTGAGAGGGTAGTGATGGGGCAGATTTGAAGGGACATGTTGGGGAAGGGAATAGTGGGTATGAGGAAGTGATGGGCAGGTTTAGTCTTCAGGAAAGGAACCCAGAAGGTCAGAGGTTGGTAGTCTTTGCTTAAAGTATGGAGATGGCTGTGGTGAACATGCACTTTCAGAAGAGGCAAGATCGCAGGGTGTCAAATAAGAGTGGTGGCAGGAGCACACAAGTGGACTATATCTTATGTAGATGCTGTAATCTGTTGGAAATTAACGATTGTAAATTAGTGGTAGGTGAGAGCATAGCTAGACAGCATAGGATGGTGGTGTGTAAGATGACTCTGGTGGTGAGGAAGATGAAGAGAGTAAAGGCAGAGCAGAAGACAAAGTGGTGGAAGTTGGAAAAGGAAGAGTGCTGAGTGCTGTTTTCAGGGAGGAGTTGAGACAAGCTTTAGGTGGTCAAGAAGGGCTTCCAGATGACTGGACTACTACAGCCAAAATGATCAGGGAGACAGGTAGAAAGGTGCTAGGTGTGTCAACTGGAAGGAGGAAAGAAGACAAGGAGACTTGGTGGAGGAATGAGGAAGTACAGGAGAGTATCCAGAGAAAGAGGTTAGCTAGGAAGAAGTGGGACAATGAGAGGACGGAGGAAAGTAGACAGGAATATTGGGTGATGCAGTGTGAGGTTAAGATAGAGGTGGCAAAGGCCAAACAGAAAGTGTATGAGGACATGTATGCAATGTTAGATAGTAAGGAAGGTGAGAGGGATGTGTATCGGTTGTCAAGGCAGAGGGATAGAGATGGAAAGGATGTGCAGCAGGTTAGAGCTCTGCCTTTACTCTCTGCCTTTACTCTAGTGATTAACCCTCTTGGCGCCACGGTCGAGTTTTCTTGACAAGATGCATCACTGAATAAAACGGCCGATTTTGTCAAATAGGGTGTCAAATTTCATTCAACCTCCCCTCCACTAGATGGTAGACATGTTGTACTTCATCCCTGACTCATACAAACAACATGATTCAATACAAAATATACAAGCAAGATCTCATTGAATCAGTGTAAACAAAAGCGGAGCTGACGTGCGAGTGAGCTGTTTTATCAGAGCATTGTCAACGTCAGCGAGTATTGGCATTAGATTATTATTACTATTATTATTTTCTAAAAATAGAAAAAAGTAGAAAATCTCTACAGCAAAAGGCAAACCGCTACATGCATTCGGTTTGTTTCTACCATTTATTAGTAATGATTTACACAGTTTGTTTACTATTTACTATTTACATTTTGGGGGGAAAGAAGTGCTGCATTTTATCATTTAAACATGTGGCTTTTCATGAAAATTCAATAATCCAAGATTGCCCCCACGTTATGATGTCATAATATGCAAATTAGATGGGAAAATGTAATCCCTACATAAACTTAGGGTCCTCCTTAATATTTCTCTAATTTACAGAAAGTTTCTATCTTTTATCACTTTTAAGATATAGCCTTTTGAAATTAAGATGTCAAAATCGAATGTTTTGAAAAAACCTCTGGCGCCTAAAGGGTTAAAGATAGAGATGAAAATGTTTTGACAGGTGACAGGAGGATAAGAGAAAGATGGAAGGAGTACTTTGAGGATCTGATGAATGAGGAAAATGACAGGGAGAGAAGAGTTGTAGAGGCAAATATTGTTGACCAGGAAGTAGAAACTATATAGGGTGAAGTTAGGAGAGTTTTGAAGAGGATGAAGAGAGGAAAGGTCCTGATGACATACCAGTGGCAGTGTCTAGGATAGATGGCAGTAGAGTTTTTAACTAGGTTGTTCAAAAAGGTTTTAGAGAATGAGAGGATGCCTGAGGAATGGAGGAGAAGTGTTTTGGTGTCGATTTTTAAGAACAAGGAAGATGTGTAGAGTTGTGGAAACTACAGAGGTATTAAGCTGATGAGCCATACAATGAAGTTGTGGACATTTGTGATCAGCAGTATGGTTTCATGCCAGGAAAGAGCACTATAGATGCATTATTTGCTTTGAGAAGGTTAATGGAGAAGTAGAGAGAGGGTCAGAAAGAGCTGCATTATGTCTTTGTACATTTAGAGAAAGCATATGACAGAGTGCCAAGAGAGGAGCTGTGGTATTGTATGAGGAGGTATGGGGTGGCAGAGAAGTGTGTTAGAGTGGTCCAGGATATGTATGAGAGCAGTAGGACAGTGGTAAGATGTGCCATAGGTGAGACAGAGGACTTCACGGTGAAGGTGGGACTGCATCAAGGATGGGCTCTGAGCCCCTTCTTGTTTGCGGTGGTGATGGACAGGCTGACAGATGAGGTCAGACAGGAATCTCCATGGACTATGATGTTTGTGGATGACATTGTGATCTGTAGTGAGAGCAGGTAGCAGGTGGAGTAAAGTCTAGAGAGGTGGAGGTTTGCTCTGGAGAGACGAGGAATGAAGGTTAGTCGCAGCAAAACAGAATACTTGTGTGTGAATGAAAGAGAAGTGGTTCTCTTTGGGAGTGACGAGGATGGATAGGATCAGGAACGAGTGCATCAGAGGGACAGCACATGTGAGATGTTCTGGAAACAAAGTTAGAGAGGCCCGATTGAGATGGGTTGGACATGCTGAGAGGAGGGAGAATGAATATATTGGTAAAAGGATGCTGAGGTAAGAGCTGCTAGGCAGGAGGTCAAGAGGAAGACCAAAGAGGGGGTTTATGGATGTAGTGAAGGAGGACATGAAGGTAGTCGGTCTGAGAGAAGAGGGTACAGAGGATAGGAATAGATGGAGGCAGATGATTCGCTGTGGTGACCCCTGAATGGAACAGCTGAAAGAAGAAGAAGATTTGCTAAATTAAAAAAAAGGTCAAATTAAAAAGAAGCTTAAACATGCTGCTTAACAAGAGAATGAATCTCATTGGGTTCTGCTGAAGCTCAAACGTGCTGCTTAACAAGAGAATGAACCTTATTGGCTCCTGCTGAAGCTCAAACGTGATGCATAACACGAGAATGAACCTCATTGGTTCCTGCACAAGCTCAAACGTGCTGCGTAACAAGAGAATGAACCTCATTGGTTCCTGCTGAAGCTCAAATGTGCTGCGTAACAAGAGAATGAACCTCATTGGTTCCTGCTGGAGCTCAAATGTAACAAGAGAATGAACCTCATTGGTTCCTGCTGAAGCTCAAACATGCTGCGTAACAAGAGAATGAACCTCATTGGTTCCTGCTGAAGCTCAAACGTGCTGCATAACAAGAGAATGAACCTCATTGGTTCCTGCTGAAGCTCAAACGTGTTGCTTAACAAGAGAATGAACCTCATTGGTTCCTGCTGAAGCTCAAACGTGCTGCTTAACAAGAGAATGAACCTCATTGGCTCCTGCAGAAGCTCAAACGTTATGCGTAACACGAGAATGAACCTCATTGGTTCCTGCAGAAGCTCAAACGTTATGCGTAACACGAGAATGAACCTCATTGGTTCCTGCAGAAGCTCAAATATGCTGCTTAACAAGAGAATGAACCTCATTGGTTCCTGCAGAAGCTCAAATGTGATACGCAACAAGAGAATGAACCTCATTGGTTCCTGCTGAAGCTGAAACGTGCTGCTTAACAAGAGAATGAACCTCATTGGTTCCTGCTGAAGCTCAAAGGTGCTGCGTAACAAGAATGAACCTCATTGGTTTCTGCTGAAGCTCAAACGTGCTGCATAACAAGAGAATGAACCTCATTAGTTCCTGCAGAAGCTCAAATGTGATACGCAACAAGAGAATGAACCTCATTGGTTCTTGCTGAAGCTCAAAGGTGCTGCTTAACAAGAGAATGAACCTCATTGGTTCCTGCTGAAGCTCAAACGTGCTGCTTAACTAAAGAATAGACCTCATTGGATCATGCAGAAGCTCAAACATGCTGCGTAACAAGAGAATGAACCTCATTGGATCCTGCAGAAGCTCAAACGTGCTGCTTAACAAGAGAATGAACCTCATTGGTTCTTGCTGAAGCTCAAAGGTGCTGCTTAACAAGAGAATGGACCTCATTGGTTCCTGCTGAAGCTCAAACGTGCTGCTTAACAAGAGAATGAACCTCATTGGTTCCTGCTGAAGCTCAAACGTGCTGCGTAACAAGAATGAACCTCATTGGTTTCTGCTGAAGCTCAAACATGATGTGTAACACGAGAATGAACCTCATTGGTTCCTGCTGAAGCTCAAACATGATGTGTAACACGAGAATGAACCTCATTGGATCCTGCAGAAGCTCAAGCGTGCTGCTTAACAAGAGAATGAACCTCATTGGTTCCTGCTGAAGCTCAAATGTGATACGTAACAAGAGAATGAACCTCATTGGTTCCTGCTGAAGCTCAAACGTGCTGCTTAACAAGAGAATGAACCTCATTGGTTCCTGCTGAAGCTCAAACGTGATGCGTAACACGAGAATTATCCTCATTGGTTCTCGCACGTCAATTTGAGATATATTTGAGCTTTGCTTGCCAGAACAGGTGTAAATAAAAGCCAAAATTCAATCTGTTCATCTTATTAAACATTTGTGTCTTTCAGAAAAGTTCTCATGTACAATCATTTATTATATTTCACACAAAAAAAGTTGTGTAGACTCAATGGAAGGACAGACATTTCTCAGAAGTCTTCAAAAGATAATTTGTGTTCTGAAGATGGCTTGCTGAAAAAGACTTGCGGGTTTGGTGGTGCATGAGGAATATTATTTTTTTAACCTAAAAAATTTTTTTGAATAGGAAATAAATCAACACAGTCTTAAATGTCAATTTCTGAAGGAAAACAAAATAAATAGTAGTTTTTGATTATTCTTTTCTAATTTATTTTTTAATACTTTTTGCCACAGGCAGGTTGCCCTACATCGTTGTCCATCCAAGCCATGACACATGTTGTTTAACAGTAACAAACGTCAAATTAAAGACTACAACCAATTATTTATAAGTGCGTTTAGTTCAATCTGCATATCATTCTCAGAACAAATAATGTGTGTTTCTGCCCCTGCATGTTGTTCCGCAGCGCTGCGAGGAGTCTCGGGTTGCGGCCGCTCTGTGGCGTCACAGGGAATGAAGCTGTAATTTCACAGTCTTTGATGTGCTGTGTGTAGCATTACCTGTAGACTGCAGTCGTCTCTCGTTCTGTTCATTTATCTGTCTCTTCTCTTCTTCCTGTCATTCTTTCCAGCTCCTTCTTCCTCTGCAGACGGGAGTCTTTGATGTCCTCTGTGGCGTGACCTGTAAACTGTTGTAGTCCATCTCTTTCCTGCTCATTCTGTTACTCTTTTCTTGTTTCTCATTGCTTTGATGTTTTGTGTCATTACCTGCAGTTGTTTTCATTCTCGTTGTTCCTGTCTGTCTGCTCCATACCACCTATAAGACGTAAAATGATGTGTAATTACTCTGTTTTGTAGAGCATAGTGGAGACTGTGTGTGTGTGTGGCGGTGAGGAGCAAAAATGCCCCGGGGAACATATAAGCGTTCAGAGGTTGCTAGTTCTTCACTCAGGAGACTCAATGTTACATTTTTCTTGCCTGCGTCAACCTATTTGCCATTTAAAAGGAAGTTGAGTTGGAAGTTGAATCCATTTTTTTTTAAATACATAGACAGAGATGATTTGACTAGACAAAATTTGGCAGCCATTACCTTTGCTAGCCATTGTCATTTAGATCCCGTCCTCTGACCTCTAAGCACCACACAACAAGAACTTTCGATGACCTCAGACCATATTTTAAGCATGCACAGAGAGACAAACAAACAGCAGACGTTCATTTTCATGGCTCCATTATCACGGGATGAGGTCACCTGTTTTCATACAGCAAACAAGTTTCAGATTGCGTCATTTGACTTTCATTTGGCCCCTGTTCCAGTCATTTAAGGCATTTAATAATATTTAAAATTAGAGTGTGTGTGCCTGTTGAGTAACATGCTCATAAATTCTAGACATTGCTCAGATGGTAATGCTTCTGTCTTCCTCTGAGTCACCTGAATATTTCAGATGTCTGAGAAGGGGAGAGCACAGGAAATGACAGCGTGAAGGGAAAACTGATGTGGAGAAAGGGTCTGGGTTGCACTTGCAGTCAAGCTGTCGACAGGCCAGCATCCATAGGGGGCGTGACATTTTCAGGCCAAAATCTAAAATAGTCGTTTGGGACCGTCGGATAACTGTATGCTGTCTTAAAGACACTAAACAACAAAACACTTTGTTGTGATTTACATTTGACATTTGTGGGATTGTAAATCATTATAAAAGTTAAATGACATTTTGTTCCAGTACGATATGATGCTGATCACAATTGAAAGCAATACAATTGACTGCTGTTGCTATTTTTACCTCTAGTGAATAAAACTTCTTCAATGCTTTTCCCTCCAGCATTTAAAAAAAAAAAAAAAAAAAAAGTTGCCAGCCACCAGGGTTTTTGATCATTTTCACAAAAAAATGTAATGGCCCATATTTGTTGTATGAATATCAGGCAATATATCAAAAGAAAGAACAGACCCTCTGCTTTTAACCCAGAAAAAAATTGCATTCCTTTTTTTTATCAAAGTTTCACAAAAAAAGCAACATGTTGAACATAAAGCTGAGAAAATCACGTTTTTGTCAAAGACCAAATTCAGATGATCAAACACAGATGGAGTAGATCAAATTTTCATGTTGCAAGCTTTTATCACGGTATTGAATAAGTTGCAAAAAAAAGTTTCATAGAAGAGGTTTAATAACTTACAACAAAAAAGAACTGACCATTAAATACAATAAAGCAGTACACAAAAATGTATTCATTAAACAAATATTTAAAACTGATTAAAGTGCAAAATAATTATAAAGAACAATAGGGAATGCTTAAAAAATAACAAATAATGGGAAATTCTGTGTTTAACAGGGAAAGAGTTAAACATCTAGTGTACTCTGACTTGTAAGTTTTGTGCTTACTAGGCTAACTTAAAAAAAGGCAATACATAATTTTATAAAACGATTAGTTCCAGTCCTTGATTCTGATAAACAACTACACTACACAACACCCTTAGCAACCACTCTTAGCAACTTTTCAATATTTGTTCTCATTGATATTGTTCATTGAAGCTTTCTGTATTATGTAGTTTACAATATTGTGAGAGAGAGAAAGAAAGAAATCATGTGAGTGAGTGTATTACCTACGTTTAGATACAGCATTTTCATTCAGGTCAGTCCTATGTTCATAATAAAAAATACGTTTGAATGTCTGCTGCGATATCTTGTCCTTTTTAATAGTTAAGGGTTTTTTACGGTGGCCGGGAAGTGCAAAACAACATAAAATGTTAAACACTTTTACGACGCTCGAGACAAATGTTCCTTGTTGGTAAACATTATTACCTATCAGAAAGTTGACCACCACTGAACAAGACACACAAGCTGAAACGTCAAGACTGGGCCAAGAAATATCTCAAGACTGATTTTTCTAAGGTTTTATGGACTGATGAAATGAGAGTGAGTCTTGATGGGCCAGATGGATGGGCCCGTGGCTGGATTGGTAAAGGGCGGAGAGCTCCAGTCCGACTCAGACGCCAGCAAGGTGGAGGTGGAGTACTGGTTTGGGCTGGTATCATCAAAGATGAGCTTGTGGGGCCTTTTTGGGTTGAGGATGGAGTCAAGCTCAACTCCCAGTCCTACTGCCAGTTTCTGGAAGACACCTTCTTCAAGCAGTGGTACAGGAAGAAGTCTGCATCCTTCAAGAAAAACATGATTTTCATGCAGGACAATGTTCCATCACACGCGTCCAAGTACTCCACGGCGTGGCTGGCAAGAAAGGGTATAAAAGAAGAAAATCTAATGATATGGCCTCCTTGTTCACCTGATCTGAACCCCATTGAGAACCTGTGGTCCATCATCAAATGTGCGATTTACAAGGAGGGAAAACAGTACACCTCTCTGAACAGTGTCTGGGAGGCTGTGGTTGCTGCTGCACGCAATGTTGATGGTGAACAGATCAAAACACTGACAGAATCCATGGATGGCAGGCTTTTGAGTGTCCTTGCAAAGAAAGGTGGCTATATTGATCACTGATTTGTTTTTGTTTGGTTTTTGAATGTCAGAAATGTATATTTGTGAATGTTGAGATGTTATATTGGTTTCACTGGTAAAAAATAAATAATTGAAATGGGTATAAATTTGTTTTTTGTTAAGTTGCCTAATAATTATGCACAGTAATAGTCACCTGCACACACAGATATCCCCCTAAAATAGCTAAAACTAAAAACTAAAACTTCTAAAAATATTCAGCTTTGATATTAATGAGTTTTTTTGTGTTCATTGAGAACATGGTTGTTGTTCAATAATAAAATTAATCCTCAAAAATATAACTTGCCTAATAATTCTGCACTCCCTGTATGTCTTGTCCAATCAGCAGTCAGTATTCCATTCACCGTGTCACTTCCGATGTGTGGTACATTCCCTTTCCGTTAAGAATCGGTCATTGTAAAAAAATGTTGTGACTGGTAAATTTATTTTTTTGCGTCTTGTTAATTTGTTTTCATAAATGTAAATATGTTTCGTCCTTTGTAAAAGTGTTTTGCCCTTGTAATTGTGTTTTATGATAGGTAATAATGTTTACCAAAATGTAAATTTGTCTTCAGCTTTTTAAAAGTGTTTCACACTTTGTTGTTTTGCACTTCCCGGCCACCATAGTTTTTCCTGTGTCTGACACTGACATCGCTAGTCAAAGCATTTGTCAGTTGTCTTCTTTCTTTCTTTCTTTCTTTCTTTCTTTCTTTCTTTCTTTCTTTCTTTCTTTCTTTCGTTTTATAAAAAAGGCAACATTTTGAACAAAAAGCTTGGAAAATCACATTTTTGTCAAAGTCTAAAAGCAATGCAAGCAATGGACCTCACCGGGTACCACTCATCTCCACTACAAATAGGAAAAAGAGGCTACAATTTGCACAAGCTCTCCAAAATTGGACAGTTGAAGACTGGAAAAATGTTGCCTGGTCTGATGAGTCTCGATTTCTGTTGAGACATTCAGATGGTAGTTCAGATTCAGAATTTGGCATGAACAGAATGATAACATGGATCCATCATGTCTTGTTACCACTGTGCAGGCTGGTGGTGGTGGTGTAATGGTGTGGGGTGTTTTCTTGGCACACTTTAGGCCCCTTAGTGCCAATTGGGCATCGTTTAAATTCCACGGCCTACCTGATCATTGTTTCTGACCATGGCCATCCCTTTATGACCACCATTTACCCATCCTCTGATGGCTACTTCCAGCAGGAAAATGCACCATGTCACAAAGCTCGAATAAGGCCATCCTTAAAAATATTTTGGTTTGCAGTAACAGTAAAATGTTTTTAAAAAAGGGTCGGTAGGTAGGTAAATTTTTTTTTTCAAATTTTAATGTAAAAAAAAAAAGGACATTTTTGGTCATGGTGATTACGTAGGTATGAATTTAATTTCCAGTGATATGTAATGTATATGATATGTATATGTATTCGTATTTTTACGCTCGATTGTGTTAACTCAGAACACGCAACTATCTGTGTCTCTGAAGTGGCTTGCACTTGTTGCTAAACCAACGCATCTGGTGATATAGACTAGTGTATTTGAATATTAAAAATATATTTTTTTATGAATTCAATTAAGCAGCTATAACCTACTCTTTACTGGTAAATATTACAGTAAACAAACATCACAGACAATGGCAGACCATTTTTTTCAGACGTTACAATTTTTGTAATATTATGTATTGTCTCTCAGTTTTTTTGAAGACACACTGTCCTCCTTCTTGACAGCCTACATTTAGAATAATAGCTTTGATTAACATTTATAATGAAAAAGGTAAAAAAATCGTGATTGTTTGGATTGTTTTTCCTTCGAGCCACAGCCATTCACTAAATCAGTGTTTACCAACCTTTTTTCAGTCATGGCACCCTTTGAAAATTTTCTAATTTTGTGACACCCCCGTACATATGTTACACTAGGGGTGTAATTGCTCACGGCTCGGTTTGTATCACGGTTTTAGGTTCACGGTTTCAGGTTCACGGTTTCAGTACGGTTTGGTATTTGGTGGTGGTGGCTGAGGAGATTCCCCCCTTCTATATGTAAAGCGCTTTGGGTGTCTATAAAAAATGTAATTAATTATTGTTATTTGCCATGCTCAGGGAAAGAAAGAACTACTGTCAAATAAAAATAAAGAAAATAAGAACAAAAAACTTAAATACAAGCAGCAGCACAAATAAATACTATTGAGCAAAGATACTAATAAAATAAACAATGCTTTTCAGATTTTTTCAGGTAGGTCTAACATTAGTTTTTAGGTACAGAAATTGAATAAATTAATCAAATGTAAAATAACTTCACATATAACTGTTTAAATTAAAGATCAATCCTTTTTAAAATTACAAAAGCTATTCAATCAAGAGCAGTGAGTGATGTCCTTATCTTTTGTTTGACAGACAGCAGTAAAGGCTACTGCCCCTTTAAGACCTTATACAGGGATATGCTCGTCTTTCTCGACTGTATACAG
The DNA here is from genome assembly GCF_024679245.1 of Pseudorasbora parva. NCBI lineage: Eukaryota > Metazoa > Chordata > Actinopteri > Cypriniformes > Gobionidae > Pseudorasbora > Pseudorasbora parva. The sequence continues at coordinate 32,208,567 of NC_090188.1, read as the reverse complement.
TTCACTTAAGGCATCAGACTATGTCTGCTTGGATACTCATCAAGATCGACATATTGATATACTTTTTGTGTGAGTTTGTCCGTTCAAGCGCAAGACTTAAAATAACTCAATATTTGCGCGCTGTGAGACGTGCGCGCGCTTTTGGACGAGCGCACAGAGACAGCTTCTCACACTGCAGGGTTCTCATTCGCGTCTTCTGGCGAATATACTGCATGGGTGATACTGCATGGGTTATGGGTATAATATATTATATAATATACCCATGGGTGATGATGGCGAAAATGACTGGTCATACGGCAGCACTCGCATGCAATGAACAAAGTTTACAAAGATAGACCGTTTTGCCCACGTTTTTCTTTTATTATCGCTGTTGTAGTGTAGCCTATCACTGAGGAGCCAGCACGTGTATCCATCGACAGAACCATACATAAAGCATTATTTTTCAAGTTACAACCATAGTGCCGCCGCTCCCACCACGCGCTGCGCGGAGGCGAGCAAAACACACGCTACCCATAGCAACGCGTTATGACAACGATATTTCAGACTGACAGAGACAAGATAAACATGGCTTTTCCGCCATTTGTTACTGTTTTGTACACGTTGTTATATTAATTATAATTCAAATTCTGTTTTATTAGCCACAATATAGTAATGATGAATGTTGAGAGCTGAGAAGGGCACGATTAATTTTCAAAAAGGGCACGGGCTCGAACCCCCAAGCCCTCCCATCTTTAGTGCACTTGCCTGTGTGTGACGTGTCCATGGTCCTGACTCCTGTCACAAAATGCGGCGAAATCTCCGACAGGGCTTTAATAATCTAACGTTACAGTGAATGAGAGTATGAGCCGAAACGAATGCACTTGTCGTGCAGGCCATAGACATCCGTTAACCTTAGTGTAAACATAGATGACGTCACGGGTTTTTCTATAAAAGAAAGAACAATTTATATATTTATAATACTTACTAAAATATATTTCATATTATTTTATTACTTTTGTATTAGTTGTTTGAAGAGTAAAAAAAGAAATTGGTCGGACTTAATGCAAATTTACAACCGGCAAGTCGGTCGGACTAAAAGGAAAAAAAAAATACATAATTTGAGTCGGCCCTAAATTGACAGGGTCGGTCGGGTTACGGCAAACAAGAATATTTTTAAGGATGGCCTAATTTCAAATTGGTTTCTTGAACATGATAATGAGTAGCCTAGAAAGCTAGATGCACCCTAGCGGCAGCAAATCTAATTTGCCACGAGTGTCGTCTAGCAACTCTCAATACACTTTTGAGCTGTAAACGCCAAACTCTGGTCGGGCGAATCACATCGTGTATAGAGTCTGTGGGCGGGGCTTAACATAATGACGGCCGAGTTGCGCTTACCTGCTTCTAGTAAACACAGAAGCTGGCGAATGGCGGTCTTTCGAATCAGCTTTGACCGCGACTAGAAGACTTGGAGTTAAGCTTTTCTCTCAGAAAAGAACAAAGAAAGGCACTGAAGTCTTTCCTAAGAAGGGAAGATGTGTTCTGAGTTTTGCCAACCGGATTCGGCGAACGTTTAATCTGTCGACGAGCTCTGCTTCACCTTCATTGCTCTGGTTGGTTGTAGCAATATCCAATTGCGTGCACGCTGTGCAGAGGAAGTTTGAAAGACAACCGTTTATCCCGCCCCTCGTATTGAGCCCTGTAAATGGTGAGTTTCCAGACCAAACATCTTGATATGGGTCTGGCTTGTCAGGCTAGACAATGAGTTCACTGTACTAAAATGGGCTCCACAGTCACCAGCTCTCAACCCAATAGAGCATCTTTGGGATGTGGTGGAACGGGAGCTTCATGCCCTGGATGTGCATCCCACAAATCTTCACCAACTGCAAGATGCTATCCTATCAATATGGGCCAACATTTCTAAAGAATGCTTTCAGCACCTTGTTGAATCAATGTCACGTAGAATTAAGGCAGTTCTGAAGGTGAAAGGGGGTCAAACACAGTATTTGTATGGTGTTCCTAATAATCCTTTAGGTGAGTGTACATGGATTCCGACAGTAAGGTTTTTATTTGCTTTTTTAAAAATTTGTTTTAGATTTTTTATCATGTTGTTATTTTCTTGTTTGTTACAGATTGTTTGTTATGTACTGTCCCTTTACTTTTATGTAACATGTTACTATGTAACACCTTTCAGCATTTTAACATTTTATATATATATATATATATATATATATATATATATATATATATATATATATATATATATATATATATATATATATATATTAAGGCCGGGACTCGATTAAAAAAATTAATCTAATTAATTAGAGGCTAATTAGAGGCTTTGTAATAATCGCATTTTAATTGCATATCATTATTTGACCTGAGAACAATGAGAAGTAATTTTTCACATGGATTTTAGAATACCATTGAATTATGACTGAATACATACGCTTAATTAACAAAATATTGTTTATTTATTTCAGTCCAGCAGACCAGCGCAATGTTTGCTATTAAGTGTAGCAAAAGCATATTTGTGATATTTGAGGCTCGATGTGCTGCGGTGATACGCAAATTCCTTGTTGTTTAGCTTGCACACAACCATGCTCTTGTCGACGCTTCCATCCTTTTGTTTTTTTAGACAAAATTTCCCATCCACTGTGCCAAGCAAAGCGGTTTCATCAGCTTTTTCGTTCATGTTCACTGTGGTTTGTTGTTGTCGTGACTCGTGAGCGGTGTTCCAGTATAATCGGCCCGTCGAAATTCTTCTGAAAGTTTCTTCTGCTCATCAAGCCTGCTTTTATTTGATCAAAAATACAGGTTTTTTTTTTAAATATTGTGATATTTTATTACAATTTAAAATATTTGGTTTTCAATTTATTATGCTTTAAATTATCATTTATTTCTGTAATGCAAAGCAGAAATACATTTTCAGGATCGTTACACCAGTCTTCAGTGTCACGTGACATCCAGTCTATCACATGATCCTTCAGAAATCATTCTAATATTCTGATTTATTATAAGTGTTGGAAATAGTTCTGCTGCATAATATATTTGATGAAATAAATGTTCAAAAGAACAGCATTTATTCAAAATAAAAACATTTTCAAATAATATAAATCTCCTTTACATTAATGTTTTTTATCAATTTAACACATCCTTACTGAATAAAATTATTGATTTATTAAAAAAAAAAAAAGAAAAAAAAATGACTGACCCCAAATTACTGACCAGAAGTGTACTGGTATATTGTTGTTACAAAAGATTTCTATTTTTAAAACATTTGCTGCTTTTTATTTTTATTTTTATATATATATATATATATATATATATATATATATATATATATATATATATATATATATTCATCAAAGTATTATAAAAAAAGTATCACAGGTTATGAAAAAATATTAAGCAGCAGAACTGTTTCCAACTTTGAAAATGAATCATCACATTAGAATGATTTCTGAAGGATCATGTGACACTGAAGACTGGAGGAATGATACTGAAAATTCAGCTTTACATCACAGAAATAAATGATCATTTGAAGTATAATACATTGAATTATACAAAAGTTATTTTAAATTGTAACAATATATCACAATATTAAAAAAAAATCTGTATTTTTGATCAAATAAATGCAGGCTTGATGAGCAGAAGAAACTTCTTTCAAAAGCATTACAAATAGTAATGTGTCCAAACTTTTGGCCTGTACTGTATATATTCCTTATGTATTGTGTTCTGATTCAGAATCAGACATTGACTCAAACATTTCAAACCCCACGTGTAATGTTTTCATTTCAAAACCCACGTGTAATGGATTGGGGATTTTAATATCCAAAACTGTTACCCAAACATGACCGCTTTTGCAGACTCTTACAAAAGGTGACAATTTGAGCACAGACTCTTGAAAATGAAAATGAAAATGAACAGAAAATGAAAACTCTCCAACAACAGCCCTTTACACTTGTCCTGTGTAAGTGCATCATGCGACCTGCATTGGTTAATTACTTGTAAGTGTAAAGGGCTATCATTGGAGTGTTTTAATTGTCTGATGAAGAGCCTGTTAATGATTTAATGTTGTTGTTTTTTGTATTGTTGCAGCCGTGGTGTGCTGACTTAATATTTATTTCTATTCTGTTGAAGAACAATGCGCTCTCTGGATCATTCTCAAATCATGATCGTCGTTGTTTTTTTTTTTTTTTTTTTTTTTTTGTTAGTTTGTGTGCACTTGCCATTGAAGCAATGGAGATGTTTATAGTTCATGGCTCTGTTGTGGTGTATTTCAATCGTCTTTTTTTAGAGCTGCTGTACAGCAGAATTGAATTCTGTTTGCATAATTGATTGTAATTTTCCTGCTTATTGCTGCTTTGAGGCAATCTGTAATGTGTACGGCTGTAAGTTGACTTGGAAGGTACTGTGTTTGGGAGGGTACATGTTCAATTCACTTAGTGGCCACGCCATATCATGGGAACATCATAGCATGTTGAGGCTATAACATATGAACTCGTGGGAATGTGATATGTAGTGGCCCTGAGATATTACTTTGTGGGACCCTGATAATTATCCACAGCCATGAGATCATTTTGTCAAGGTAACAACACGAGGGGGCAGTCGTGGCCTAATGGTTACCCTTGTGAAAAAAAAGTGCACTTTAGTGTACTTTTATAAAGTGTACTTATTACACAGATAATATACTTATACTAAATACACTTAATTGTGCAATTAAATGCAATGTTTTCGGTGTACTTAACACACATTATATGTAATTGATTTCAAATTTATCACATATTAAGTTGAAATAAAATACAATAAGTTGCAATTAAGAGTGATTTTTTGGAACAACTTAAGTGGTACTTAAATACAACTTTATATGTACTTTCATAATCGCTTCTAGTGTATTAAAATTGTAATTAAAGTGCACTGCTCAATGTACTGACAAGCAATTAATGTGAACTAAAACATACTTTAATGTCAGCTAAATATACACTTAAGTGTGAATTAAATGCAATGTTTTCGGTGTACTTAACACACATTATATGTAATTGATTTCAAATTTATCACATATTAAGTTGAAATAAAATACAATAAGTTGCAATTAAGAGTGATTTTTTGGAACAACTTAAGTGGTACTTAAATACAACTTTATATGTACTTTCATAATCACTTCTAGTGTATTAAAATTGTAATTAAAGTGCACTGCTCAATGTACTGACAAGCAATTAATGTGAACTAAAACATACTTTAATGTCAGCTAAATATACACTTAAGTGTGAATTAAATGCAATGTTTTCGGTGTACTTAACACACATTATATGTAATTGATTTCAAATTTATCACATATTAAGTTGAAATAAAATACAATAAGTTGCAATTAAGAGTGATTTTTTGGAACAACTTAAGTGGTACTTAAATACAACTTTATATGTACTTTCATAATCACTTCTAGTGTATTAAAATTGTAATTAAAGTGCACTGCTCAATGTACTGACAAGCAATTAATGTGAACTAAAACATACTTTAATGTCAGCTAAATATACACTTAAGTGTGAATTAAATGCAATGTTTTCGGTGTACTTAACACACATTATATGTAATTGATTTCAAATTTATCACATATTAAGTTGAAATAAAATACAATAAGTTGCAATTAAGAGTGATTTTTTGGAACAACTTAAGTGGTACTTAAATACAACTTTATATGTACTTTCATAATCGCTTCTAGTGTATTAAAATTGTAATTAAAGTGCACTGCTCAATGTACTGACAAGCAATTAATGTGAACTAAAACATACTTTAATGTCAGCTAAATATACACTTAAGTGTGAATTAAATGCAATGTTTTCGGTGTACTTAACACACATTATATGTAATTGATTTCAAATTTATCACATATTAAGTTGAAATAAAATACAATAAGTTGCAATTAAGAGTGATTTTTTGGAACAACTTAAGTGGTACTTAAATACAACTTTATATGTACTTTCATAATCGCTTCTAGTGTATTCAAATTGTAATTAAAGTGCACTGCTCAATGTACTGACATCCATTCTACTGTCTTAAAAACAAGCAATTAATATGAACTAAAATATACCTTAACGTAATTTACATGTACACTCTAATATAATGAAATACATTCATAATTACATTTTTCAAATAATACAGCTGCAATTTCGTATAATAAACACATCCAAATTTAAATCCTCTACATTTATTGACAAAACAATCTGTAAAACAAATATACAAAAAAAACTTTTTTTTGATGCCCAAGAAAAACCCAAAAAACTATTTACACAAACACAAGAACATATGTATTTTGTCAATTTTATCATTAAATTCAAGTGATGCCATATTGATGCTCTTTAATGTGACATGACAGATCACTGCAAAGACATCAGTTCAAGCAGCACTGCGGCACGAGTGAATGTGATCACCTTGTCATTGTCAAAGAATTAACATGAATTAACATCAGAAAGTATGTTAAGGATACATTACAACTTACTAAAATGTATCACATTGTGTAATCGTTCAGTGTTTCAACAGCAGAAAGATGTCGATAAAACACGAGAGAGATGAACTCTTTCACTAAATGTATGCATTATATTAGCCTATATATTCATCATATTCTACTTAACCTGAAAACCTGAAAAAAATCTAACCTATAATTAGATTTATAAGTTAATGCAAAAACGGTCTTATGAGAAGTTTACACGTTTGCATACAATGCAAGTGCAAGTAAGGCCTCCCTATATAGTCTACACTATACAGAATTTTTTGTCGTTTGATTAAACAAGAAACAACAAGGCAATTATATATTACATTCTGAATCAAATTATAATCTTTGTGTGCCCTTTGTTAGAGTTAAGCTTGGTAAAACGTCCTTCAAATATGTCGCAGCCTCAGATTGGAATTTGCTCCAGACTGAGTTGAAGCTAAAAGATCTGGTGACATTTAGTCATTTTAAAATTTTACTTCATCATTTTGAGAGTAAATTAATGGTGTGTAATTGTTTTTGACTGGTTGTATGTTTTTTTTTTTTTATATGACTTTTTATGTATAACTGTACATGCAAACAGAGCTGCCTATCTTGGCCAGGACAGGACATTTTAATCTCAGTGAGTTTTTCTCCTGGTTAAATAAAGGTAATAATAATAATAATTAGTAGAGATATTTTTTATATTATATTTTTAATTCTTTAAGAAACCTTTAGTTTAGGACAATTACAATTTGTTCAGTAAACCAATAGAAAAAAATTTAAAAAAGCATTTTTATATTTAGTGTTCCTCCCCGAACTGTCAGCTTTGTGTACTGTTACACCCCTATTATTAATGCAATCTTAAAATCAAAAGTTGTATATATCTTAATTATTTAATGCATTTTTAACTTGCATGAACAATGACTATAAATTTAATTAACCAGCTTTGAACTATAATTTATTAAGCAAGGTCAACAACTATTAATAAACACTGTAAAAAATTAAATAAAAGAAATAAATAAAAATAAATCACCGTTAGATCATGTCGGCCAATACATTAAATAACGTTAACAAATTAGATCTTATTGTAAAGTGTTACTGAACTTATAAGCTCTTAAACCTTTTCTAGCACCAAAATTAGGACCAAAAGGTTTATTCTAAAATCTTATTCCAGCATTACAGTGAAAGAAAAGAAAAAAGAAAGAAAAAAAAACTGAAGAACTCCAAAGGCACACAAAATTGTTTGTCACCAACTATTTTCAAGTTGTTTGGAAAGTGCTGTTTATGTCAATGTCCCAGAAGCTCTCCATCAGTAGGAAACTGGCGCACCATCTCTCCACAGTAGATGTGAATGGACATGTTCCAAAGAGGCAGGAAAGCAAAAAAATATATACCTTGAGGAAAGAAAAAGAAAACGCAAAGAAAAAACTTGTTTATAAAACAGATCTATCCATTATTATAATTGGCTCAATTAAATTAAAACGATAGATGTACAGTTGTGCTCCAAAGTTTATATTCACACAGCAGTATCTGTATGAAAAAAAAAAGAAAAAAAAAGAAATCATAAAAATGAGCATGTTGTCTCTTTTTTATTTATCTAGTACTGCCCTGATGAAGCAGTTTATTCTGCACGGTGTGTGTACGCTTTTGACCACAACTGCATCCCCTATGTGATGAATTACCTCAGTCATCAGGGTAGAATGATTGGAGAGGTTCCTTCACGTATCCCACTGAGCACATCATCTTCACTGACACTGGACTTTAAAAAGAGAGAACATTTTAATAATGTTTTTTATTCCTACTTTACAGGGAATTAAACATAACTTAAATATAGATAAATAACCCAAGACCAATGTAAATTGAGACAAGTATTTTTGCATTTTTCCTCATCTTGCCTTGCTAGTTTATTCTTACCTCGCACCATCTCCATGAAGGATGTTCCTGTATTTACCACGCCTGGCACAGCAATGCTGCGGCTCCATTCCTTTGGGTGTGTGGCCTGTAAAATATATAATGATTAGGGGATCTGTAAATGCACAAGTGGGAATGTATTACTTACAAATGGACAAGATGCAAAGCATTTGAAAGCTAAAGACTTGATAGCAATGTTTTAGCTTGTGTGATCAGTGTCATGGCTGGGCATAAATTCATAATTAACATTAACTTGACCTCATCAAGATGGCTCTGTAATTCCACACAGCTTGCACTGGATCTCCAATAACAAATCTGTATTGATCCTACAAAATAAAATAAGATAAGCACAAAATATTAAAAACACAAATAGTACTTTAACATCTTACTCTCAAAATGCAAAAAGAAAAGAACATATTAAAATCATTATTTCATTACTGGTTGTTATAAGTTAATATATGGAATAAATGTATATAACGTTAAATGTCTTCTGTCCATTTAAAAAGTAGGAGTTCGATTCAAATATTGTATTTACAGCAGGCAGATTCATTGAACATGCCCACACCGGCGATCACATTCCGATTTAAGAAATTATTATAATGCAATCTTAGATACATGATAGGAAACATGATTAATTCACCTCCCGAGTCCATAGTGCGTCTATCCTATCTGCGATTAAACTAAATAACTACACCGTAATAGAGAGCTACCATGTTACGGTGAAAATGTAAAATCAAGAGAGCTTATATCAAGATATACTTACTTGACTCGTTATTTGTAGCATATAACGTCTCATCTGTAATGATCCAAACGGTTCGCTCCTCTGTTGTCTGTTGTCCTTCAGCTTCATTATGCATCGCGATGACGCAAACATGACAGACCGCGCATTTTTCAAAATCATGACGTAGTATTATTGGCGCATGCGCATTGAAATATTAAGTATAAATATAAAATAAGATATTTCGTGCATTAAATGTTGATTATAAATGACGTATTAATTATCAATTTCTGTTCAGGTTGTTCTAAAACACTGTGTAGTTGGACTGTATTTCAGAGAACTTGACTCATTCACCTAACTAAAAGTCAATCATGTTTACAGTGAGTCTGATTAAAATGAAATGTAGCCTATTTTAACTGAATTTTAATGCAAATTAATTTGGTTTAGATTTGTTCAACTTTTTCTTGCAATTAATGCAATTAAATGTGTGTTTAATCGCCATACAACAACATAATATTTAAAGTAGGTTATTCTGTACACAGATGTTAAATGTTACAGTACATTAGGCAACTCCTCTCATAAAGATTGACAATGTCAAATTATGTAGAAAACTGACACTTGTAGTTGAGTTCATAGGAGCTAGTTATAACATTTCAACAGTATGTTGTACTGGAGTGTAAGCGAGTGAAATTTTGAAGAAAAATAAATTAACCAATGTAAATTTGGACAACTCATTTTTTTAAAAAATCATTTATTTTCCATGTGCTTTGTCATTAGTAAAATAAGTGCACTTTATGAAACAAACTCTAATGTTTTAAGTAAATTTAGGTGTAGACATTATTACAAGGTGCATTTTTAAAAAGTGCACTTAAGTGTGTTTATAAATATTGTCATACAAGTGTACTTTCTTTAAGTGAAAATTAACTAGATATTATTACAAAGTGCACTTATTAAAAGTGCACTAAAGTGTGTTTGTAAATATTGTCATGAAAGTGTACTTTTTTAAAGTACAAATTAATTATATATTATTACAAAGTGCACTTATTATAAGTGTACTAAAGTGTGTTTATAAATATTGTCATGAAAGTGTACTTTTTAAAGTACAAATTAATTAGATATTATTTTAAAGTGCACTTATTAAAAGTGCACTAAAGTGTGTTTATAAATATTGTCATGAAAGTGTACTTTGTTAAAGTACAAATTAATTAGATATTATTTCAAAGTGCACTTATTAAAAGTGTACTAAAGTGTGTTTATAAATATCGTCATGAAAGTGTACTTTGTTAAAGTACAAATTAATTAGATATTATTTCAAAGTGCACTTATTATAAGTGTACTAAAGTGTGTTATTAAATATCGTCATGAAAGTGTACTTTGTTAAAGTACAAATTAATTAGATATTATTACAAAGTACACTTATTATAAGTGTACTAAAGTGTGTTATTAAATATCGTCATGAAAGTGTACTTTGTTAAAGTACAAATTAATTAGATATTATTACAAAGTACACTTATTATAAGTGTACTAAAGTGTGTTTATAAATATCGTCATGAAAGTGTACTTTGTTAAAGTACAAATTAATGATACATTATTACAAAGTACACTTATTATAAGTACACTAAAGTGTGTTTATAAATATTGTCATGAAAGTGTACTTTTTAAAAATACAAATTAATTCGATATTATTACAAAGTGAATTTTAAAAAAGTGTACTTAAGTGTGTTTAGAAATATTGTCATTAAAGTGTATTCTCTTTAAGTACACTTAAGTGGCACTTAATTTTAATTATATCATATTATCTACAAGTGCAGTTTTTAAAAAATATACTTTAAATCTATTAAGTGCACAAAAAATACACTTTCAATACAATTAAGCACACTTCTTTTTCACAAGGGTAGTCAGACTGGTATCCTGAAGGTCGTGGGTTTAATTCTCAATGCTCTCCCTGGGCACCACAGCAAAATGCTTGCCCACTTGTGTGTGTGTGCGTGTGCGTGTGCGTGTGCGTGTGCGTGTGTGTGTGTGGTGTTAGAGGTCGACCGATAGTGGATTTTACCGATAGCTAGGTTGGACCACGCTTGCCGATAACCGATTAATCGACCAATAGTTTTAAAAAAAGTTACTAGATTAAAATAATAGTAAAAATAATAACAAATTAATCATATTTACATATGCAATTCTAAATTGCATATGTAAATATGAATATATTAAACTGACAAGTTCTAACAGAAAAAAATCTACAGAAAATAACTAAAATATTACAAATAAATGTTTCTTTAGCTATAACCTAGAAACATGTAAGTGAATGTCAGGTAACAGACTGCAAGTCCCATTTGTTAACAAGATTTATTAGCTTATTTAGCTATCTTACATGAATGATATGCAATATACATTTTACACCGTTTAATAATAGTTGAGCAATACAATTGTATCTTAATCATTCATGTTAGTTCAAAGTGCATAAAAAAGGTTAACAGATAAAACTAACAATGAATAATACTTCTACAGCATTTATTAACCTTACTTAATGTTGCAAATGGAATATTGGATAATGTATTATAATGGATTACTGTATATTGTGTTATTTCATATAAATCTAAACAGTTTGCTTTTTTAGAACACTTGACGGTTTTCTTATCAAAATAACAAAATATGTTTTGAAATCGAATGCGTTTCTGATGTGTTTATATTTCTGTCTTATGCATGACCATACAATTTGGTTTCGCTTTTAACTGCCTGAGGTAAATGTTTCTGCTAATGTTAGCATATCCTCCCAGCCTCAACGACAAAGTAAAGTACATACATACTGCTGTTCTTTCGCTGCTAAAGCATCTAGTCACCAAAAAAATACTTTATAATGATTTGGCAACATGTACTGAAGTGTTCTGTATTCACACCGTTTCCCTTTCGCCATTTTAAACGCCTGTCAGATGTGTCAGCGCGCTCTGTGCAGCGTGTGCTGTGAAGCGTGCAGCCTCACGTGTTAATGTAAACAGTGATAGTTTTTTATTTGGCCTGTACAGGCCGCTCTCTTGCGCTATATATTACCAGCTGACCCTTCTCAGAGCTCTCGTAGGCTACTGTGTAATGACAGCAGCCTTCTCAGCCGCTCCCGCAATGGACGCAAACCGGAAAAACTATCGGTATTAATTTTTGCCGATAACTGATTGTTCCACCAATCAGCTATCGTGCCGATTAATCGGCAAATCCGATGAATCGGTCGACCTCACTACTCACTGCTCCAATGGTGTCTTGGGTGGGTTAAATGCAGAGGTCAAACTCTGAGTTTGGGTTACTATACTATATATACCTTCACATCAATTTCAGCATCTTTATGTTGTGGCCACGCAATGTGAAGTTGTGGCCTCGTGATTCTAGGGAACAGCATCCTTGTGGCCACAAATTATGTTGAGGGAGGGATATACAATGTTTACACATATTTGCTTTTAAATTAAGAATGACACAAAAGACTATGTGATATGATATGATATGATGGAGTAGACTTTGCAGAGTGTTTGGCTCTTCAATAAATACAAGATCTTAACCAAAAATGTGTGCAACTCTTGATCGAAAATCCATTCCAGGTGCATATGTTTTTGGTCAAGATCTTGTATCGACAATGCAAGAGTCAAGCACTCTCTAAAGCCTACTCCAGCACATCCCAAAGACTTTCAGTTTTAATTTAATGACTGCACTCAGAAGCACCCATTTGTGTGTGAAAAATGATTCTTCATGCTCCCTCAACCATTCTTTCACACTTTGAACCTTATGAGTCTTGACATTGTGATCTTGGAATATGACCGTGATGAGTCATCCTACATGGTTGTTTAAGAAATGAAAAGATACACACTCCATCAACTAGTGTTAGATGTACTCTTGCCAAAAAAATAACATGCTAGAAAGATAATAGAGAGACAAACTAAGAGTCTCATATTCCTACACATTTTTTAATTCATCTTTTGTCTTCAGTCTGACTCCCCCAAACTCCCCCTAATTTGCATACTTAATGTGCATTTGTTTGGGATTCCCTACATAGGACCAAATGTCCCCATTTTTAACCTTGTGAAGGGACATTTTTTTGGTCCCCATCATGAGAAAAAGGTTTAAAAATCATACAAAATTATTATTATTATTATTATTAAAAATGTAAAAATACAGATTGTTCTTTTTGTTTTGTTTTTTTGTGATGAGTAGTTTTAAAGTTAGGATGTAGAATATACATTTTGTACATTATACAAGTCATTGTCTATTGCAACTCCCCATAAAACATGTAACAAAACTGTGTGTGTGTGTGTGTGTGTGTGTGTGTGTGTGTGTGTGTGTGTGTCTGTGTGTGTGTGTGTGTGTGTGTGTGTGTGTGTGTGTGTGTGTGTGTGTGTGTGTGTGTGTGTGTGTGTGTGTGTGTGTGTGTGTGTGTATTGTGGCAAACCTCTTGATCCCCAGTTCTGTCACTTTTTCATCTCTATTTCTTTATAGTCTTCCTTCATATTCTTCCCTCCCTCCCTCCCTCTCTCTCTGCTCTTCTCTCTGATGCGGATGGTGCCGGAGGGTCTGTCTGGAGGCCTTGTGATGCCACACAGACTGAGGGGAGAGTTTCCGCTGTGGCGTTTGCACTCTGAATCTGTAGGAAAGCCGCCACTGCTCATGTCTTTACGACTAAAGTTAAATGTCCACTAAATGATCTCTCAGCCAGTAAAAATAACTTTATGAAGATGTCTGGAGAAAGGCTTTGGGCTTTTGAATGAACTGCCTTTGAGCGCTTGTCATTGCATGCTTCAGTTGTTTGTTGCTGTTTACTGAACAAATCAAAAGTAATACAAAGATTTATTTTGAATAATTATTTGATTTGACTTTCTAAAGTTAAGACATTTATGCTACACAAACATGAATTAAACATTTAAAATAATAATTCCCCCCCCCCCCCTTCCCCAGCTGGACTGTGTTCATATTATATTATTTGGGTTCAAACCGGGGTTCAATTGCATTGTCAAAGCAGCAGCTGTTTACCTGGTTGCTTAGTAACGACAGGTGGCGAAATGCATAGCATTGCTCCTGTCACTTTTATATTTTTCTTTACCAAAGCTTCAGAACGTAATGCCACTTGCGTCTATCTGCTGCCCACAAATGTACCGCAAATGCTCTAAAGAATGCAGAAATGAGATCTAGCTCTCTGCTTGCAGTATGTCAGTGAGGCTCGTCAGGTAAATGAGTGAAACACACACAAGCACACATTTCTTTATCAAATCGTATGTCATTAATAGCAGTTCACTTCCGTGATTTTTGAACTCCGTACCAGAGTTCACATGAATTGTGAACCCCAGACCACCTTTTTAAGTGGACTCGGGTACTGTTCGCAGGTGCGCACCCAAGTTCGGAAGACTGCATTCACATCATCCAAACTAACCGAACTCTGACGTCAATCGAACCCGGGTGCGCACCAAAAGTGCTAGTGTGAAAGCACCCTTAAATTTGTATTGCCGTAACCCCTCCGGTTCTACTTGCACTGCTCCAAGCAGGATTCGAACCACTGTTTCGGGTATGGGAGGCAGGTTTTGTTAACAAGAATGTTAAACACTGCAGCCTCTAGCATCAGATGCTAATGTGCCTCTTTGTCGTTCAATAATGCACAGTGTTTCACATACTTTTTCAGTGTGAAACACTTTTTTAAAAAAAGGTTTGAATGTAAATTAAGCAATGGGCTAATAGTTAATTTTGTCGCCTATATAGCCCATTTACTTTCTGTGAACTACAATAGTGTTGATAAGATATATATCCCATAATAAGAGTTTGCCCTTTATTGGTTCTTAAACTATCAGTTGTACATTTATATTCTGTTTTTGTTTTCATTCGACTTAATGATTCCCTGCCGTTGGTCTCAATTACACAAGGTTCCTAAAATGACGACAAATTAGCTGCAGGCAGCTTAACACAAAGAGAGAGCGAGGCATGTGAAATCCATTATCATGAGCGCTCTGTGGTTTGTCCTGTGAGAAGTCTGGCTGCTCGCTCTTCCATTATCGCTATGATGAAATGTCTTTCAACTTTCCCAGATCCCAAATCACTCATGCTGCCTTCCCTCTCAGTTTCTTTCCTCTTCTTTTTTTAACTTCCCTAATTGTACGGTTTCCTCAAATCCTTCTGCTTTCATTGAATTTTTCTTCAGGGATCAATAAAACATTTGTATTATATTATTGTGTGAATTACACAGATTGTGGCTTATTCGAACACGCCTAAGAGCTTTAGTCGACAGTTCTGCTTCATCTGAAAATAAAATCATACACAAATCTGCTGCAAATGTGATCAATAGGACAATTGTCCATGATTAGATATTAAGAAAAAGCTAAAATATTGGTTCAGAGTATTTTTTATCATGCTGTGTGTTTGCTAGGGTGTTCTGTTCTTTATAATTTTATTTTATAATAGGTTTTTAGTCCACTTTATTGTTCATAATACTGTAAGAATTCTGGAAGAATCAGAAAATCTAGCAAACTTTTTCTCTACAAGATCAGGGTTCCCACGGAGCCTTAAAAAGTCTACATTTCAAAATCAAAATTTTAGGCTTTAAAAAGTCTTACATTTGCGGAAGTATTGAGTTCTAATTCTTAAATAATTTTAAATGGGTCTTAATTTTTCTATGTCCATGTAGCGCTACCCCTAATGCATATTGAAATGCTCCTGCAGCACGTGCGCGCATGTTTATTCCAGAGTGTAGTTCTTTCTTCCGCTAGTCCAACTATTGTTTGCTGTATTACAACTACAAATGAGACCAACATGCATCTTATATTGCAGCCAATCAGCTTTCGTGTTATTGGCACAATCCTCTTTCTGATTGTACCCGATTGTACCACAGATGCATAAAACTAATGTTATTCTTCAGGTTTTAGTTCTTCCAGTTCCACGATCATGAAAGCGAAGGAAAAACTTTCTCACTATCTTGCATAATGACCAAATAAAAGGATGATATGATAAGACAAAAAAAAAGTTATTAAAAGTGATGGATACCACAAACTCCGATGTTAGCAGGTTTGCTGCCTGTCAGCGCGAGCATGCGCGAGTGTACCGAATGTGTCTATTTCTAGGCTCATTACTCTTGATCGATCAAATACACACTAGGGCTGTCCTCGACTAAGGATTTAGACAATCAAATCAGAATTGTCTAATCTCTCTATGGTCGATTGATAGTCGAATCATCTATGTGTGTGTGAATGGGTTGGGAGGGGCATGACACTGTCAGCAGAAGGGTAAAACTATTTTTATTTTCCTTTACACACTGCACACAGCAACAACTTTCAATAAAGCGACCAAAACTGCCTGCCAACTGACAGACGAACTGACAATGGCTTTCTTATTTAGGTTAAATAGCCTAAAAGGTAATGTGGTGGATAAACATTAATAAACCGTTTTCTCATAACATGTTAAAGCCGCGATCGAAATACAGAACATCACACAAATATATAAAAGAACATTTTGATAAATAAACCTAAAAAAAATACCTGCCTAGAGAGGAAAAGAACACTAAGTGCGTTTACATGCACGTTCTGAAGCCGATTGTGCCTAAAGGGGGTGAAGACGTACGCGAAGCTCAGCCCCGCGCCTCAGGATCTCACTCACACCGCCACCTGACGCGCACATTATATGCAAGCGAGCTCTATTTTGAATTGACTGACAGATGAGCTGAACGAAAGCGCTCTGTGGTGCAGCAGGATTTTAATCAACTTCCTGAGTGGCCGCGGACAGGCGCTGAATGCTGTCGCCGGTGTGTGTACACTCATTGAACGTATTCTAATTTTAAAGGCGCGGTGCGAAGCTCAGCGCCCTTAAAGGAGTCGCACACAGATGCTCAGCACCGCGACACGTCTTTAAAATATTGAGCACCCCCATATTGCCAAAATGGTATGATCCTCGTTTCATAACACCCACGAAGATTCGACCGTGAGATCGGTGGTCGAATCAGGCTCCGCATTTTGATGCATCGAATCTTCGACTATTTGGGGTCACCCCTAATACACACATTATTATGCATATGTCCATATCGGAACTTGAGTAAAAAAGTTTGGAACGTTCAATTTAAATAAAATAATTTGCTTTGCAAGTAAATTTGTGATTCTGCGTTTGTATGTTTTTATATTGCGTGTTATAGGTCTTAAATTTTATTCATAATGGTTTTAAAAGGTGTTAAAAAGTCTTATATTTGACTGGGTAAAACCTGCAGAAACCCTGCAGATGTGTTATTTGTGGTTTCATTAATGTCTGAATTACATGCCAACATTTAAAGGATTAGTTCATCCAAAAATGAAAATTCTGTCATTTATTACTCACCCTCATGTTGCTCCAAACCCATAAGACATTCATTCATCTTCAGGACACAAATTAAGATCTTTAATGAAATCTGAGAGCTTTCTGTTCCTACTTTGACAGACTACGTAACTACCACTTTCAAGCAGAACTCCAGAACTGACATCATTTTTGGGTGAACTATCCCTTTAAGGAAAGGGTTCCTTTAAATCCCAATGGTCCTTGCACACAGAGTCCAAAATTCTCGTCCGAAATTTCAGGGCGTTAAAAAAAAAAAAAAAAACGACCTCACATTGTGTCAATTACGTTTACACACTGCTTCAAAAATATATTTGGATTAGGTTTTATTTTCTGCATTTCTCACATATGTAGCAAGCATTTTAAGAGGGGTTTTAACAATTCTGAGCCACCGGATGACACATACAAAAAAAAAAAAATGCATACAGAAGTTTCGGACCTTTTAGTATGGATTAATGGTGATGTTAGAAAGCACTATGTACTATGTAATATACATACAGGTATGCAGAGAATGCTTAGAGCTCCTGCTGAATATTTAGGACAAAGATCAAGTTGTTCTGGCCGCTCAACACATCACAGACGGCACTGATGCTGCATTGTGTGCAGAGTTAAGCATCAGTCAGTTGTTTGCCAAGGGTCACAGCGGTCCGCTTTCAACACACTGGTGAGGGGACGTGTGCGTGACAGGAAATGATCATTGACTTTTCAAAGAGAAAGTTAGACTTACAATACACATAGAGATGAAAGCAGGGACCATCATATTTAAGCAGGTGATTCTGTCCTTGTGGAAGAATATTTTGAAGATCAGTATAATGTCTAGTGTCAGTTTTGAGGCAGATTTGTGGGAATGTCTATCTAGTTGAACATTTTCTCCCAGACAAGATCACTTTTAGGGCATGGTTGATTAAGAAAAATTGTTGGTGACATTTTGCAAGTGAAAAGGTCCATTGTCAAGTAGGCTATAGTAATGAGTGAATCAGCACTCACACTGGATTCACTTTTATTCCAAGCCACTTTCTGTTGGTTAATGCGGCAAATTGGTCTGACCAATTTGAACTCTATGCAAAATCTATGTGTGGAAATGTTTCAAACACATTTTCTCATTTGTGTCTGTTTTTGTCTCGCAATGAATTTCAGGAGAAATGAGACCTGCATTAACCGATTAATGTGTCTTGAATGTAAAGTGGCTTTTGATAAAGCATGTGCCAAATATATAAAAATGAGAGCTTCTGAGCTGTCAAATAGCATGAGCAATACAATATTACCCTGGGTTCAAGTGAATAATGGTGTGAATTTCGTTTGTGAACACTAACAGGTGACAATAAAGATTGACTGTGTTTGGTTTTCCCCTGAGTGTTGTGAATCACAGCATTGTTCTCCAGTAATGTAATCCACTGATGTAAAAGCTATTGTCTTGTAAATGGCACTCGAGCATAATGAGCTGTTATCAGATTCTCTATAAAGTGTAAATGTTGTTTTTAATGATGTGTTAACTGGAAAGGGTGTTGTTGATTAAAATGAAAACCACATGCTGTTGATGTGGTGGGTGCAGCAGGTTACATAAAAGTAAGAAAGACTGAAAAGGTAAACAGCCCTGACATCATGGGATTTCTAGTCAGGAAAATGTATAACTCTTAATCAGTTTAGTGCTTCTTAGTTTATAATCTGAATATAATAATCTCAGATGGTTCTCCTAAAATTCTTTGGGAACAGTGTATTTTAGTATTATTTACACCACTGATCAGGCATAACATGAAGTGAATAACACTGATTATCTCTTTATGACTGCACCTGTTCGTGAGTGGGATATATTAGACAGCAAGTGAACATTTTGTCTTCAAAGTGTTCGAAGCAGGAGAAATCGGCAAGTGTAAGGATTTGAGGGAGTTTGACAAGGGCCAAATTGTGATGGTGTCCGAGCATATCCAAAAATGTGGCACTTGTGGGGTGTTTCTGGCCTCTTTCAGCAGGATAATGCACCCTGCCACACAGTGTAGAAATAGTTCAGAAATGGTTTGAGGAGCACAAGAAGTTTGAAGTGTTGACTTGGCCTCCAAATTCCCCAGATCTCAATCCAATCAAGCATCTGTGGGGTGTGCTGAATAAACAAGTCCAATCCATGGAGGCCCCACCTACTTATAGGACTTAAAGGATATATTCTATTATATTTGTATATCTGAACATGATTTGAAATTTTGTTGAGATCTTTTCTGAAACCCCAAAGGTTTGGTGATTTCTCTGGTGTTTTTTTTTTTTTTTTTTTTTTTCAGGAGAACATTTTTAGTCAGGGGACTTCAGTAAACGTCTCACTTTTGTTCTTTGCCATAAATTAGCTTTGAAGGGACGCTTTGAATCTGAATGTGACAGAATATTTGTCCTATCAGTGAATGACCAGGTTGGCAGAAGAGCATGATTGGATGGGGTCTGTTTCGACCTCCCTTGGGCTGTTGGTTCTGCTGGCTGACTGGAGCATGTGTGATCTCGCAGGTCAAAAGGGCAGGATTTAAATGAAAACTTTAAATAACTGCCAGGCTCTGTCATTACAAAGTATTACTGGCCATGTGCTAGCGGGGCCCGAGCCACAGTAATGACTACATCTCCTCCATGTGCCTCTGCCTCAGAGGAGACAGCACTGGCCTTTAATAGAACTTCTGTAATTACACTGCGTCAGGAGAGCAATGCCATGCTAACGGTCGCATCCTCCAGAGAAACATGGAAATCAACCCGTGTTTCTCCAAAGCGGAACATATTACCCTGTTCTGCCCCAAAACGGTTGCAGAATATTATCTCTCTCGATTTCATACATCAGATTGTAAATGTAAAATGTCTGTGCAGCTAATGAAGGCTAAAGTTTGACTATTGCCAATAAGATTGCTAAATTATATTGCTCCCTATACCAATAGGAATGCTAAAGTTGAATTGACAATCGATTCATTATCAAAGTTAATCGATTAACTAAAATCACTTTTAGTTGGTTTTATCTATTAAATTATCAATGGGGGATACAGTGTAGTTTTGTGTAGTTTTGTAGTGTAGTTTTGACGCACATACGGCTGATGCGCAAAACGTGCAAGAAAAAAATGAAGCGAGTCCACTGTAGTTACATATTGCATCCCCTGGTTTCACAGATGGGTTAAAGCTAGACCCAGATTAAAATGGATGTTTGAGCCGTTTTAACTGAAAGCAATTTGCATGGGATATCTTAAAATATGTCAGTGCCATTGTTTTGTCTCAAGATTTACACCAGTAATGTTATTTTAGGTATGTTTATAAAAGCTATTTGAATATCCAAATTGAACTAAAGCCTAATCTTGGCTTAATCTGTCTTGTGAAACTAGGCCCAAATGTATTAATGTCTTCAAACCATGCAATGGATTAGGTAGGGGTCCAAAAACAAACAAGCAAAAAAACTTCTCGGGTTATGCATATAACCCATGTTCCCTGAGAGGGAACGAGACACTGCGTCATCGTAGATGACACATCAGGGAACGCCCTCGGCGTGACGCTACTGAAATCATTTGAAAAAGACCAATCTTGATTGGTGTTGCGTCATGACGTAACGAGTGACGGCATACCCGAAGGTATAAAGGGACGCCGGCACAAGCATACACAGATACTGCGATGAAGCGGGCGCTCTGTTGATAGGCGGGGCTACGAGACGCAGTGTCTCGTTCCCTCTCAGGGAACATGGGTTATATGCATAACCCGAGACGTTCCCTTTATCAAGGGAACTCGCACTGTGGAATTTTTATATGCATTCATATGATTATTTAAATGCTTCCCCAATGTGTTTTTGTCAGGGTGTGAATTACACTGAAAGTGGGGGCAAAAACCCAAAACATGTTCATGTTAGTTATTTATGCTATTATTAACCATTTTAATATCCTATAAAAATGGCATTTGAAGAGATTTACATAGGGCAAAATTAAGATATTTAATTACAGCAATATTAAAGTAGTAAAAATTATTTTGCTCAATGTGAGAACTTTTATTAATGCATAATATGCAAAGGCAGTTTACATATTTTTTTTCATGTGATTATTATCCTTAAATGTGTGATTTATTCATAATTTTTTTTTTATTATTATTATTTTTTTTATTTTTAAATATGTTTCAAAATACAAATAGTTTCAAATCAGCTTAGCAGCTAATGAGCCCTATCTTAACAATTTGAGTGCATGGTCTGAAGGGCATGGCACAGGTGCACTTAGGGTGTGTCCGAATCTACTTTTGCTAGTTTAATGACGGAAAAAAGTGATCGTTGTGGTAAGTGCACCTGAGCACACCTCGTTTTCAGACCAGTATGCCCATAGGCAGATGGGCGCGAGTGCATTTGCTATTTAAACAACGTGGCGCTGGTACATGATAACATGATAACTGCGTCGGGCTGAAGCTAGCCAAAAAAAAAACACTTGCGTCACACCTGTTGTCACATTGTGCCGGGTGTATGATAGGGCCCTACGCCTTAATGCCCACATTCATTCAGCCAAAGAGGATTGTTAGAAGACAAAAGGCCTTGAGAGAAACCAGAGTTAGGCCATCTGTAAGCACACTTAAGTAAAGCACACATTAAAATAAACGTACATACGCCAAATTTAGCTAATCTAGTTACATAATGTGTATTTCTTTTTGATATTATTGTATAGGTCGTCAAAGACTGTGTCTAGTAATCTAATGTTATGGTATTTTAGCACAAACAACATCTGTCAATCGATAATATGGTTAATACTACAGTGATTTTGTGCTGAAAAATACCATAACATTTGATATCCTTCCCTAAGAATATGCAAAACAATTTCTTGTCCCTTCTAAATGCTTATAAGCCTATTTAGTGTGTTTGCATAACTATGCACGATTATATGGTTAGTTGCATTTTATTATTCGCCTTGTTTTTCGCTGCTGTCCACAACCCTATCAGAACAGATCTGAGACACATTTTTGGGTCACAACCCGCCAGTTGAGAACAAATAAAGTAGTTGGAATAAAGCACAGCGGGAGCCACAAGTGCCGCTTTGAGACACAACGGCAGTGGATTAAAGAATGCCTTAGCCAAAGAAGCATTTGAGCCAAAGTCTCTTGCATGTTTCTCAGCGCTGCGGTCGCCCCACCGAGCCATCCAGCCCCACTTCACATTAGCATGAGTGACTGATGTGTTCAGTTTTATGACACAATGACGGTAGTTATCAGGCTTTGGGTTTGCTAAGATTTGAGATCGCTTCAGCTGTCATTGTTATCGGTTAAACTCAACTATTTATAATGTGGGAAGTGCATGATGTCTTTGGGTTTGATTAATGCTTTATCTCAGTTGTCTGTTGGCTGACAGCAAGATGGGCAGAAATTTGCCAGAAAGTGACAAAAATACCCCAGATATTTAAGACATGGAGTAAAAGATGTCCCCATAGTGCACAGTTTAGTCAGTAAAATGCTAAATAGGGTGAATACCAAACTAAAATGTTTCCTTGCGAAAAAAACGAAAGTCTGTTAGCGGAGGCAAAAGGTAATTTTAGTGTTTATGGTCATGTGATCCAAGGTGGCCAGTTTTTAGGGTTCATTTTAAAGCTAAATATGCTAGGAGGAGAGTTGAGTTAACACAAATAAAATAATTTTACTGTGATATGTTACATACTTTTTTTTTTTTATCATGCATTCATGGTGTATAAATAAGTGTCAGGTGTTTAATCGTAAACGTCATGGTAACATTCCAGGTGAAGATCTTTTCTCCTTTTCCTGAGGCCTTTTGCTGTTTACACCTGGTATTAAGTGCCAATCTGATCACAAGTGGACAACAAGAAGTACAGTAAACTGTCTAAAACATTTTGACACTTCCAGAGGAGGTCGAAAACATTATTTTTCTTGTGCTTTCATAGCGTAAATGCTCGTGGTTGAATTAATTCAAACTTAATGCATCATTATTATGGGAAGTGCGCTAGCCAATGGGATTTAAACTTTGTCAACTGCGGACCTATGCTTGGTTTGAAAATTAAAACATACCAAACATAATGTTCTAGCGCACACTCACCACGTTTGACTTGGTGTTGTGACTATTAGAGCAGAAACGACTGCTGCTCATCCATTAGATCAAAAGATGATAAATTTAGCCCTCCCCTTGAATAAATCAAGACAATGGTGATTGAAAGTGGACAAAAGAGACGGATTAATACACCAGATATTAATGGAAGTATCTACATCTACTTCTGTTTCAATCAACAAAAATGTGATCCAAAACTTTACATTATGGCATAAATGTGTCCTGCTATGTCCAAGGTCACTATTTGAAGGGCTCTTGGAGGCATTGGGATGCTCACTTACAAATGGAATAGACCCATATTAGTGACAGCCAAAATAAAGAAGAAAAGTTGGCCTAGTGTTCACAGCATAGTGTATCATAATCGAATGCTTTTTAGCCATAACTTCCAATTGAATTGTTCCAAACTGATTCAGTTTGCAATCAATTATATAGATATATGTGGCTTGTTTTTATTTTGCTAAAAAGCCTAAATGTCCTTATAAAGGTACAAATGCATGTAAAAAGTGGCAAATTGGTTGTTAAAAAGAGGTTCTAACAGCGCAGCAGAGATTTGTGTGAGGGTGCCCTCAGCCTTAAAATATTCAGTTACACACATTCAGTTTTATTCTCCTTCTGCTGCATGGAGCTCTGTTTGTTGTTGACATTGAGAGAGGGTAAAATGTTGCTTTCTTTCCCTCTCATACAGGCATGTAATTCCCAGTGAAGGAAGCTGTTTCTGTAAATGAGTGCAACTCACTGCTGTTTCATATCCTCCCTGATAAGGAGAAAAACAAAAGGGCCTTTTATTCTGACACAGAGACTTCAAAAAGAATCATCCGTGTCACATCAGATAAAAGACACTAGAGTGTTGCGTGAGTGCATTTCTGCTGCTTCATTCTCAATGAGACAGAACAAAATACAGCAGTGCCACATACTGAATGTCCACTTTTTCTTCTGTTACTGGAAAATATTTCTTCTTTATATATTTTTTTCCCACTGTGAAAAGTATATTGCAGCCATTTGCTAAAATCATTTAAGTTTTTTTTTCTCTCTCATTAATGTACACTATATTGACATAAAAACACAGAATTGTTGACATTTTTGCATATTTATTAAAATGAAATATCATATGGTCCTAAGTATTCAGACCCTTTGCTGTGACTCTCATATATATAACTCAAGTGCTGTCCATTTCTTCTGAACATCCTTGAGTTGGTTCTACACCTTCATTTGAGTCCAGTTGTTTTATTATACTGATTGGACTTGATTAGGAAAGCCACACATCTGTCTGTGTAAGACCTTACATTATGGTAAACCCAGCCTAGTTCTTTTGACAGTGCATGTCAGAGCAAATGAGAATCATGAGGTCAAAGGAAATGCCTGAAGAGCTCAGAGACAGAATTGTGGCACGGCACAGATCTGGCCAAGGTTACAAAAAGAATTCAGCTGCACTTAAGGTTCCTAAGAGCACAGTGGCCTCTATAATCCTTGAATGGACATTTGGGATGACCAGAACCCTTCTTAGAGCTGGCCATCCTGCCCAACTGAGATATTGGGAGAGAAGAGCCTTGATGAAAGATGTAAAGAAGAACCCAAAGATCACTGTGGCTGAGCTCCAGAGATGCAGTTGGGAAATGGGAGAAAGTTGTAGAAAGTCAACCATCACCAGTCGGTGCTTTATGGCAGAGTGGCCCGACGGAAGCCTCTCCTCAGTTCAAGACACATTAAAGTTTGCTAAAAAACACTTGAAGGACTCCAAGATGGTGAGAAATAAGATTCTCTGGTCTGATGAGACCACTATAGAACTTTTTGGCCTTAATTCTAAGCAGTATGTGTGGAGAAAAATATCACCTGTCCAATACAGTCCCAACAGTGAAGAATGGTGGTGGGGGGATGTTTCAGCTAAAGGTACAGGACGACTGGTTGCAATCGAGGGTAAGATTAATGTGGCCAGGTACAGGGATATCCTGAGCGAAAACCTTCTCCAGATTGCTCAAGACCTCAGACTTGGCCGGAGGTTCACCTTCCAACAAGACAATGACCCTGAGCACACAACTAAAATAACGAAGGAGTGGCATCACAACACACTGTGGCTTTTTTTGAAGGGCCCAGCCAGAGCCCTGACTTAAACCCAATTGAGCATCTCTGGAGAGACCTGAAAATGGCTGTCCACCAACGTTTACCATCCAACCTCACAGAACTGGAGAGGATCTGCAAGAAGGAAATGCAGAGGATCCCCAAATACAGGTGTGAAAAACTTGTTGCATCTTTCCCAAAAAGACTCATGGCTGTAGATCAAAGGATGCTTCTACTAAATACTGAGCAAAGGGTCTGAGTACTATTTTAGTTTTTCTTTTTTAATAAATATGCAAAAATGTCAACAATTCAACAATTCATTTTTTTTTTCCTGTCAATAAGGGGTGCTGTGTGTACATTCATGATAAAAAAATAGTGTGTGTGTGTGTGTGTGTGTATATATAATATATATGTATGTATGTATGTATCAGTATGTTCTCTGTTTAGGGATTTGTCCGTCAACCCTAAAATGCAACACAATGCAATGTGTATTTCAAAATACAGGTAAAACACCTGGAGAAAATCTGGAGAAAAAATCCTTCACATTCACATAGTACATTATGCCATATACATCATGAATTAATAGAAATGGAACTAAATTGATCCTTCGAAGAATTATTATGTTTTCTAGTAGATGATCTTATAAACCCTAAAATTATTATTTCTTTGTGAAGGCATCATTATATTCCAACATATATTTAAAATTATTTAGGAAATGTATTACCACTTAAATACATAATTTGTCAGATGCGTGTTTAAATATAGCAAAATGTCCTGTTTTGCTCAATTTTTGCCTGATTCAATTCATCATGCAATTTCTGTTAATTTCTTCTGCTCAGCATCACACTCTAAGTGAAAGTATAAATACAGAGTATGTCAGATAAATGCCTCACTGCGTTACCACATTTGTAAATGCGTTCCAGAGTGCGGTTCTGGGCAAGGTCCACATCACACTGGTATGCCTGAAATTATCCTAGTAATTGGTGTGTGAAAATGAGAGGGGAGAAAACGAGTGAGGGCAGGTCACATTCTGATTTCCAGAAATGCTGATTCGAAGCCCAGAGTGAAAACATTGACTTAGCAGTTTTCATAATGTCAGTTTACAGAGCGCGCGCGCACACGCACCACATGGGGCCGAGGTAACAAATTTTAAGTGCATCAACTCGACTGTAAATCACATGCAGAGAGAAAGAAACAATGCTGGAGTGCTGGCATTCGCCATCGTTTCAGAAAGCTGCTTTGTGGCTTTCTTGGATAACTAACAACTAAGTGTTCAGTAAAAAAATACTGCCCTGGTATTCAGACCCAAACAATTAGTGTTGAACTGAGGCAGCTGTAGTGGTCTGGATGGATCCCAAACAGGACTGCTGGAGAAATGTTTGCTCCTCTTGGAAAGGTTAAGAGGTGTTTAAACATATTTGTGTGAACGTGTGACACCTGTAAACAGGCGATGAGTGCAAAGTCATGTTTTTTTTTTTTTTTTATTGTTTAAATTCTCCATGCTCAATATTATGAGATATGTGCATGCAATAGCTTTCTTAATATTCAATACCAGTTGCTCCTTGTGATAAGTTGCTCTCAGAATGCACTGCTAGCTCAATAGAGCAGCATTATTATTCATACCCCCCCCCCCCCCCCAAAAAAAAAAAAAAAAAGACGGCTATACGGTTCTCATATATATGGTTTCCATTAAAATGTCCAGGATACTTGTGGTGCACAAGTAAGAAGCTGAAAACCACTTAGCAGAGCAAAACAAATCCAACATTTCTACCCAGACAGAGTTACTGGCAGCTGAGGGACCATCAGTGGCATATTAGTAATTACCCTTCAACAGAACGGACTGTGTCGGGTGACCACACATCAGAATTCTGTTCGCTCAGCTGTTGGACGTTTACAGGAGCAAACCACGACTTTCACACCTCTGAACTCAATGATTATTCTGTCTATTTCAGTGTATGTGAAAAACTTTACAGGGGCCCCCAAAAGTATTTAAGCCACTCTTTATATTAAAATGTACATTATTGTTAAAAATATTTTTATATTCAGCAATGATGGATTAAATTGATCAAATTTAATGGCATTTAATGTTATTTTTTTTAATTATATTTCTATTTCAAATAAATACTCTTATTTTGTTGTCTTGCTATCACCGAACCAAGCTCAATTTAAGATTGAAAATTGGTCTGGGGAGTCTGCTCTGTATTTTCTACTGCACAAGAGGCATGATCAACGAACATTATTCAAATGACTCTGTATGCAACCAATTTCCTTCAACCAATCAGACCACAAGAGGCATGATCAACGGGCAATGGCCCATCACTTCTCTATCCGTCATCGTGTTAAACCAGCCAATAGCGCGTCAGGTGGATAAGCCAGTTTGTGATTGGTTCCCGCAAAAGTGTAACAGAAGCAGTAGAAATGAACATATGGGTTTCCAGACTGAGTTGCACGGCGAAATTAAATCGCGGCAGATCAGGCTGGGTTTACCCAGTCTAGTTCTTTTGAGCTTCTGTTCATCAAAGACAACAAGAATCAGTTTCCATGAAAAAATTTGAAGCAGGACAAAAGTTTTGAACATTTGATAATAATTTAGAAATGTTTCATGAGAAAATTAGGTTATTAGAATTATTTCTGAAGGATATAGAGACGCTGAAGACTGGAGTATGATGCTAAAAATGTAGCCTTGCAATCACAGACAGAAATAGAAAACAGTTCCTTTAAATTGCAAGTATATTTCACAATATACATTTTTGTTACATTTTTTTTCTTTCTTTCTTTTTATTTCCGATTCACAAGATCTCATTTAGATCTCAAACGCTGGGAATGGACTGACGTGCGTAACAAACCCACTGGCCTGTTTCCAGTGAAGTTGAAATTATAGAGTCTTTCTGTTTTTAATACATGTCTTAAATATATCTTACAGGCCTATAGATAAGTATGATATTCGTGGCTACACCGGGATCTGTCGAAATTACGAGTGGTCCATTTAGAAGATGGCGAGATCTGTTATGAACTGTAAGCTACATCAATAAAATACAACAATTTCGTGCTTTGGGCACTGCCACTAATACAGGCAGCAGAAGGTTACGCTGAGCTTGCTTCTGCTTTTCAAACATGGAAGTGTGACAAAGGCACATATGCTTTATAAATTATCTAATGTGTATAAAGGCATATTTTGTACACATCATACAACACATGTCCTTATTAGGAGAAAATGTGTCGTTTTAACAAATAAATTGTTTTTTTCACGACATAACATCTCGTTATTACGAGAGATGTCTTTTTTACGACATACGATCTCGTTATTACGACATAAAATCTTGTTATTACGACATAATTGAGTGAAAAAATATGTATCACCTTGTGGTTCAGGGCTTCCGTACTCAAGGCCTCAGACTGGGCCGAAGGTTTACCTTCCAACAAGACAATGACCCTAAGCACACAACTAAAATAATGAAGGAGTGACTTCACAACAACTCCGTGATTGTTCTTGAATGGCCCTGTCAGAGCCCTGACTTAAACCCAATTCAGCATCTCTGGAGACTCAATTGATGACTCATGGCTGTATTAGATCAAAAGGGTGCTTCTACTAAATACTGAGCAAGGGGTCTGAACCATGTGATATTTTAGTGTTTCTTTTTCAATAAATCTGCAAAAATGTTAACAATTCTGTGTTTTTCTGTCAATATGTGGTGGTGTGTGTACATTAATGAGAAAAAAAAAAGAACTTAAATGATTTTAGCAAATGGCTGCAATATAACAGACTGAAAAATGTAAGGGGGTCTGAATACCTTTCCATACCCACTGTGTGTGTGCGTGTGCGTGTGCGTGTGCGTGTGCGTGTGCGTGTGCGTGTGCGTGCGCGTGCGCGTGTGTGTGCGCGTGTGTGTATGTTTTTGTGACATGAGGACATAAATGTGTAAAATGACATGGGTATGACACAGGTATTACAAGGAGAGGGTGAAATATGAGGACATTGGCCATGTCCCCACTTTTCAAAATGCTTATTAATCATTCAGGATGATTTTTTTTTAGAAAGTAAAAATGCAGAATGTTTCCTGTGATGGGTAGGGGCAGGGGTAGTGTAAGGGGATAGGAAATACGGTTTGTACAGTATAAAAACCATTACGTCTATGGAATGTCCCCAAATGTCACAAAAACAAACGTGTGTGTTTGCACGCATTTTAAGATGTTCTAAGGATAAAAACGTGAATAATATAGCTTTTAAGACCGTGTGAGTGGGCAGTAGATTATACCTGCTCTCTCCTCTTTTCCATCACTCTTTCTTTTTCTCTCAGTCTCCTTCTCTTGCCCTGTCTCTTCCCGTCCTTAAGCTGAGCTCTGGCTGGTAGTCTTTTCATTGTTTAACATTTCTATCCTAAAACAACTCCAGTAAATGACAGTGCTTATGTGGGGGTGTGGTTGGGTTTGGCGGGTTTGGCAATTGTTTCCTCTTCCAATCACGGTCCCCCTCCATGCTCAGGCCCTGGGGTTTCAGCCCCACCCCAACATGACATCATGACTTTGCGTAAACATACACGCCACTTTCTAATGCCAAGTGGCGTGTTATTTGTACTCATTTTGAGCTATTCGTGTGTATGTCTATGCCGTGTGATTCCACGTGTATGTCTACACCTAAACGAACCATCTTCTCTGCGTGTATGTCTATGCCATTTGATTCCGCCAACCTGATCTCACAGAATTAATATTTATAGCCTAATTTTATATTTTGGAGCAACTAACTCCACTCCTACCCTAAACCTACACACTTTCAACAATATAAAACACGTAACAGGCAAATAAATGTATTTATTGCAAAAACATACAAAAACAGTATAAAAGTATTAAAACATGTTCCATTCCAAGTCTTCTGAAGTCATACGATATCTTCATGTGAAGAACAGAGTTGATATTAATGTTTTAGTCGTTGAAATGATGGTCGCGCCCCTTTGTGAACAGAACATGCATCGGTAATATTTCTGATTTAAATAATACACACAAGTTTAGAATGACACGATCAGTCACAAGACACTCGAGAGCCAATGGCATTTTTCAATCAAAGCTGATGTAATGACGCAACTGGTCATGATACACACGACAGCCAATGCTGTCAAAGCTGACATGACGTTTCTTACGGCAGCAATATTTGATTTGCTTTTGAGGATTTTCTTCACACAAATAAATCGTTTGGCCTCAGAACACTTGGAATATTAGTACTTTCTGAAAAAATTGTGCCTGCGTTCATATCTGCCTGTTATATCCTGCTTGTTATAATAGACAAATGGGTAGGTTTAGGGAAGAGTTTGTTATGCGTTCAAAATGTGTCAAAAAAAAAAAAAGTGTAAAAAATGTAAAAATGCAGAATGTTTCTTGTGTTGGGTAGGTTTAGGGGCTGTGTGTGTGTGTTGGGTAGGTTTAGGGGCTGTGTGTGTGTGTGATGGGTAGGTTTAGGGGCTGTGTGTGTGTGATGGGTAGGTTTAGGGGCTGTGTGTGTGTGTGATGGGTAGGTTTAGGGGCTGTGTGTGTGTGATGGGTAGGTTTAGGGGCTGTGTGTGTGTGTGATGGGTAGGTTTAGGGGCTGTGTGTGTGTCATGGGTAGGTTTAGGGGCTGTGTTTGTGTGATGGGTAGGTTTAGGGGTAGGGGCAGTGTAGGCAGATAGATTGAAACGCATTGATTATGCGTCTTGATCAAGCCTGCAGTCTCCCTCTCATTTACTGAAGCTTTCGCGCCTCGATCGCCCCCCGGTGACCGGTCCCAGTATAGCCGCCCCTCTGTGATTTCTAATGGACGCGAGGCAAACTAAATAATAAAATTACACTTCAAAAAAAATTCCCCAAAGTTAGTTTATGTCACTGAAGGCAGTTATCATCACGATGATTTCATTTCAGGTGTTCGTTTTAAAAATAAGTTTACTTTGAGTTAGTTATGTGATGCTATAAAAACGGGGGGGGGTGACGTCATGATTGACAGCTGAGACTGACGGCTTCTAAGGACTTTTTCGAAATTTTTGGGACCAGATTAGAGCTTTAGCTTTAATTTCTACATTTCAATAACTGTTTATTTCACACCAACATAATTAATTGTTCTGCATCTGCGAGCGTGTGGGCAGGCTTTTGATATCGCGGCTGTACTTCCTGCTCTACTTCCTGCGCTCTACTGCGCAACTCCGGTCCCGAAATCGCTACTGCGCAGACTCGGTCCCAAGATGTCAGCGCCTTGCAAGCCCGCCTGAAAGCTTCAAATCTGCCAAGCGGAAACGGATGATGTCGAGTCGTCCATATTTTTTTTACGGTCTATGGTCTTGAGAGCACGCCAAAATGGCATACAAATTGGCGTGTCATACATATGCCATTTCATGAGATCAGTCTGCCCACCCTTATGTTAATCCGGCCCTGACTACACTCACCTAAAGGATTATTAGGAACACCTTTTCAATTTCTCATTAATGCAATTATCTAATCAACCAATCACATGGCAGTTGCTTCAATGCATTTAGGGGTGTGGTGCTGGTCAAGACAATCTCCTGAACTCCAAACTGAAAGTCAGAATGGGAAAGAAAGGTAATTTAAGCAATTTTGAGCGTGGCATGGTTGTTGGTGCCAGACGGGCCGGTCTGAGTATTTCACAATCTGCTCAGTTACTGGGATTTTCACACACAAACATTTCTAGGGTTTACAAAGAATGGTGTGAAGAGGGAAAAACATCCAGTATGTGGGCGAAAATGCCTTGTTGATGCTAGAGGTCAGAGGAGAATGGGCCAACTGAACCAAGGTATGCAGCAAAGCATTTGTGAAGCCATAACACGTCCAACCTTGAGTTGGATGGGCTACAACAGCTGTAGACCCCACCGGGTACCACTCATCTCCACTACAAATAGGAAAAAGAGGCTGCAATCTGCAAGAGCTCACCAAAATTGGAATAGAGCACCAAAAGAGCATCTTTGGGATGAAGTGGAACGGGAGCTTCGTGCCCTGGATGTGCATCCCACAAATCTCCATCAACTGCAAGAAGCTATCCTATCAATATGGGCCAACATTTCTAAATGCTTTCAGCACCTTGTTGAATCGATGCCACAGTTCTGAAGTTGAAAGGGGGTCAAACACAGTATTAGTATGGTGTTTCTAATAATCCTTTAGGTGAGTGTATATTTGGAAAAGGCGATGTGTCATGCACCCTTAGGCCGTGAATCCACTAAAGCGTTTTTAGCCAGCTGAAAACGCTAGGCGCTCTGCTGAAAACGCCTCGCTGTGAGCGCTTGAGAACGTTTGGGTAGGCAGTGTTTTTTTTCCTCAGTTGAGACTCTTTGCTTGTTATGATACGGAAACTCCACGGAAGTCTTTCTAATTTCACAGGTAGTTTGTTCCTGTATTAAATCTATATAAAATTGCAGATACAATGTAAAGTATTTGCTCTGGCTCTTGTTTTAAATCATTTTGTTCCGTTATTATTGCTTGTTGTCATCTAATGACGACACGCAGAATGTGGCGGTTGGTCTGTGTTGTGTTTGTCCCGCCCCTCCTTCACTGTATTTGGACGGCTGGGTGAAAAGTGACAGTGATGAGCGTTGCGTTTTATTCAAAGTTGAACATTATTCAACTCTCTGCGACCAGTAAAAAACACTCAGTGCCTCGTTGCGCTCCAGCCGTTCTAAAAATGTGGCGCTCTCATTGAAAACAATTGAAAACGCCAGGCAGCAGTGTGAAAAAAACGCTTTGGTGGACACACAGCCTTAGAACTGTATAATCCATAACAATATGCTATATAACAATAAAAAAAAATGGATTCCTAATGAAATTTGACTTGTAAAGTGGAATCAAATTAAGAATATGTATGGTTTCTCAACCGGCTGTTTTAGGTGAAGGGTTGATCAAACTCGCCTGTAACTTTGTAGTAATACTGAGGACTTTGATTAGCTGAAACCAGTGTGATTGATTATGGATTGAACTAAACTTTGCAGAAAAAAGTGAGCCTTGAGGGCCTGAGTTGAGAAACCTCTATAGCAATTTGTTTTTTTTAGTGCACTGTATGTGGTCATTTGCCCTAAATAATAGGCATAGTTTGTCAGATTTATTTTAACTAACATCATCTGAAGCCATGTGAAGATTTGTCAGCAATGACACTTTTAGCCACTAATGAAGCCATATTTGATTTGAGGGCTACAGCAGAGAAGACTTTCACTGGAAATGTCAGTCTGTACATCCTGGAATAAAGAGTGGTGCAGGGATGACCTAAAAACCTGGAAGACCAATTCGCCGCTGGTTCCTTCAAAATTTTCCTATGGGGTATTATAATGGAGTTTTTCAATTCATGAGTAAAATAAGGTCTGTGGTAAACATAACTAGATTATACTTTAATATTTTGTTCTACAGCGTAAACTCCACAAACTCAGCATAAACTGTCTTATCTAGTTGCTTATTAGAAACATGTTTCTAAAAAATAATAAGCACTATCTTCAAAATTAGCTTTATCGGTATCTAGGTGTGTGTGTGTGTGTGCAATTTACATTGTAGAACAAAATATCAAAAACAAAATGTTTATCAAAGGCTTTTTTTTATTCATAGAAAAATAAAAAATATATTATACATATACTGTATAAAACCAATATAGAACCAGCAGTGAAATAGTGTGATTTCACATTAGCTCTTGTGCTCATACCTGACTCTGGGCATACACTGTGCGATTTCAACAAGGTTACCTACTCATACTGTTCGAGTAGATCGCATGCGATTTAAAGCCAAAGCTCACGATTGATGTGCTTACACTGTGCGGTCCGACCGTCGAGCGTGACTTGTCTGCTCACACTGAAAAGGTGAAAAATGTGCACGAAAAAAAACCTGTGGCGACAATAGACCATGGTGTATTATAGAAAGAGAGCCTATCAAGTTTTAGAATTTATATATACAAATTATTATTATTATTATTAGAGTAGGCCTACTTTTATTATTAAATTGATATTAGCCTACATTCATTTGCCCCCCCCAACAATTTCATAATGCAAAATCGACACACTGCATAATAAAATAATAGATAGTTTACTCCTCACTATTTAAAAACATTTAGCCCAATTAAACAGTCTGTTTTATATGATTATCAGTCTATAGGCCTAATGTCACAACACTGCAATAATGTCAGTCTCAATGAAAAGTAAGAAATCATCTAAAAGCAACTTGTTTAACACAAAATTGACCTACTTCTCTTCAAAAAAAAAATCTCACAATATGGACTAAAATAGAAATAAAGAAAATAAATGAAGACAGTTGGCTACTTTATCAACATGTTGAATTAGGCTACATTTACTATCTTTTGTTGTCTGAGAATATTTGCCGAAAGCTTGTTAGCTTTTACTTTCACTTTCTGTAGTGAAAAATGAACTGTTTGAGACTGCGTTTGCGCATTGCGTGTTATCCACTGACTCGTGTTCATGAATTAAAACGGGAAAAGGAAAAAAAAAGACGGAAAAAAGACAACATGACACTGTGTCTGGATGGACAACGAGTCCTGCTTCCTGTCACAATATATAGTATTATGAGTAATAGTGAAAGTAAAACAAGTAGCCCTAAATTAATGATCAACTAGCTAAATGAATAAGAGGCACTGGATATATAGGTTGGTTTAGAGTACTATCCATTTTACAACACAAACTGTAGGCACAACATTTTACTTAATTTTTACTTAATTTCTTCTATTTGATAGCTGCCTACATAATTAAAAAAATATTGTTTTTTTTTATTATTGTTTTTTTTTCACTTAATATTGTGCAAGATGCATTCTTGAAATAAATCTTTTATTTTTATTTAAACCCTAAAACCATCCAAAATACCATCCTGACCAGGCCGGAAGACCAGTAAGACCATCAAACCAGCTTAGTTTGGTCTAAGGTGTGTGCTGTCGGTTGTTTTAATGCGATTTTGTTTGAAGTGTGTTCTATTTGCTTATCGCTGTCTTCCCTCCCAAATATCGTTTCTATTCTGGACGTGTACAACATGATCAGTCGTGTCTGATGCTCTAGGGAAGAGCAAAAATCTGAACCAATCTGTCTGGCAAGTGTTTCCATATGGACACTGAGAGGGGCGCATTCCTGTGGAAATGAAGGCAGTTCCTTTCATCACAAAGACATGATCAATTCATGATAAGGATGCCAGGAGCACTACAAAAAGGAGAGAGAGAGAGAGAGAGAGAGAGAGAGAGAGAGAGAGAGAGAGAGATAAAGAAATAGAGGAAGGGAGGGATGAAGATTAAAAAGGGGGCTTGAAGTATGTAGACAGAGGGACAGTGAGAGAGAATAAGTGGAGGATTGAGGAGATACTTGAGGGAAGGATGCAGAGAGCGAGAGAAAAGGAAGAAAGAAATTGGCAGTGTAAAGAGAGGGCACACAGATGTGAATTAAAACATTATGCAGCAAGTTTCCCTCTAATCAGGAGATGCCATCAGGCCCTGAGGTCACTTCCTTTGAGGCCAGCTTCTCTCTGTCCAGTGATCATCACTTTATCAGGAAGGAATGCAAATTGCAGTAAAGATCTACAATGCCACTGCTGTGGTATGGTAATCACGGACAGCAGCGTGTCATGAGCGTTCCTCGGGATCAAGAGAGCTTTTCACAACAACTCCAAACACGCCGGCTCGCTGATGGAAATGAGTCCATTCATGGCTGAATAAACCGAATTCTCAAATTGTTTGGGTTTTTTCAGAATCTAAACAAATGACAGATTCCTTAAAACTGTGTTGTTGACATACACTACCGTTCAGTTTGGGATTGTTGAGATGTCTCTAACCACGGCTCCTTTTATTTGATGAAAAACTGTAAAATTGTTACCATTTTATAATAATTGTTTTATATTTGAATATAATTTACAATATACATGATTGCTTTGAGGGCAAAGCTGAATTTTCATCATCATTACAGTATTCAATGTCACATGATCCTTTTAGAAATCATTCTAATATGCTGATTTGCTGCTCAAGAAACATGTCTTATTATTGATATTTCCAGGATTTTTGAGGAAAAGAAAGTTCTAAATAATCACATTTATTTGAAGCTTAATTTTGGATGACAGAAATGTGTTTACTGTCATATTTGATCGATTTATGAATCCTTCCTGAATAAAACTATTACTTTCTTTAAAAAAAAAAAAAAACTTCAACAATCTTTCAACAGTACTGTATTACATCTCCATTATAACATTTTTATTTTATAATTATTATTCATTTTGTTTACAGTTTACATATATGTTCAGGGGAATGTGTATATAAAAATATATATTTCAGTAGCCCCTTTCCCTTTATTTTAAATGGTCCTGCGGTGCGACAAGTTATGACATTTACATTACATTTTACATTGTAATGTAAGTATGAAAGTATAAAACTTCCCACATCTATTTATGTTAGGTCATAAAAACTGCACACACTAACAATAATAAAAACGTTTTTAAAATGTAGTTTTAATTATTTATAGCCTTTCACATTGTAGGATACTGTTACTGTCACTTTAAAAGATATTCCGCTGTCTGCTGTCGCACATGATGCATATCTCACACGTCTCATTTTGTAACACCTCTTTAAACTCATTTAAGACGTTATTTAACTTTTTTTAAGGCTGCTCTTATGAAGAAACTTAACAAAACTGGCATATTGGCATAATTGTGTGTGTTATTGTTCGTAAAAGCGCAAAAGAGAACTTGAATCTGGGCGTTGTGTGAGTTTTTCATTCAGCACATTCTCTTTGTCATGTCGCTTTTGAATGGTTTAAAAGAATTTGCATTAATAAAATTGATCATATAATGTAACACTAGTCAGGAGATTACAGAAATATTTACCAGCTAAATCTTCTCCCGTTTCTACTAATGCTGCTTGATTCAACTTCCCGAGCCCTGCGCAGATATCAACAGCACAACTAGGTTGCCAGGTTGAGGCCACAAATGGTTTGAAATTTGCATGATGTTTCGATTGTATGAGTCGGCGTTTCATACAAGATATGGCAACTGAACAACCTTGGAATAACATGTTTGTGATTATTCAAAGAACGAGGTTTGGGCCATACAAATTATGGGAGATTTCCGGGAGAAATTACAAAATGGGAGGGGGGCTGGAGATGGGTGTGAAAAACAGCAAAAATAGGAGTGTTGACAGGTATGGTTGTCATGCTGATGGATATAATGTTTAAGGGGAAGTATTGTTTATGGGTGAGTGAGTGCATTCATGTTTTTAACATGACTATGGTACGGATCAGGGCACGATTACTAATAAGAGACAGATATCAGCGCCACACACGCGAGTCCCAAGGGATGTAGTTCATTCTATAGAATGGGTCTGTTTACTTGACGGATTAAAATTGTGAAGAAATGCAATGCTGTTTCACTTGGTCTAATCTGCATTCAAGTGTTTAAAGTAGGGCTGTCAATCGATTAAAATATTTATTTGCGATTAATCACATGATTGTCATGAGTTAACTCACCATTAATCACAACGTTATCACACATTTATCAGTTGTAGATGTATCTTAAATTAAGTTTTTAATAATCATCCATATTCCACGAGTAGGAATATATATCTAAAGCATGTTATCTGGCGTGTTGAGCTATCCGGGTGTATGTCTATGCCGAAACGAACCATGATTTTTATGATTTGATCATGATTTCAGCGTGAATATCTACGGCGTGTGACTTTGCTTAAATGTCTAATATATATGCTGCATATAAGCATGTACTCTCAGTTAATGCTGACATGTACAGAGGGTACATGTCAGCGGGAAAGTCCTTTCATTTTAATTTCTATCAAACATTAGGCACATTAGCTAAAATATCATCATCAGATCATTTTCTTCAGTATATTTCACGATCGTATTTTCACTCAGGTGTCAGCCTAGAATGTCCCTAAAGAGTGAGATTTAGTCCATATGACGTTTTGGACATATCGTCATATATTTAGTATGACGTCATACTAAATATATGACTTCGTCATATATTTAGTCCATATGACGAAGGCTGGACTTCATTCCAGCCTTCGCCACTCATTCCAATCTGAATATCTTGGCCTTGACTGAGACCTGGATCCGTCCAGAAGACTCAGCAACTCCTGCTGCTCTCTCTAACAATTTCTCCTTCTCACACACCCCTCGCCACACTGGCAGAGGTGGAGGCACAGGTTTCCTTATCACAAACAATTGGAAATACTCAACCCACACCTCTCTCTGTAATAACATCTCATTTGAATACCATGCTATTACAGTTACAGCTCCTGCTAAAATCCATCTTGTAGTCATTTACCGCCCTCCAGGTCAATTGGGCACCTTTGTTGAGGAACTAGATGTGCTGCTGTCCTCATTCCCTGAGGATGGCAGCCCACTTGTAATCCTTGGTGATTTCAACATCCACCTGGACAAACCGTATGCTACAGATTTTCACTCCCTTCTATCCTCATTTGATCTCAAACTTCTTACTACCTCACACACACACAAATCTGGCAACCAACTTGACCTCATCTACATACGCAACTGCACTACAGAAAACACTTTGGTCAAACCCTTACACTTCTCGGATCACTACTTCATCACATTTAATATACATCTCACTACTCTTATGCTTCCACCTCCTCTACCAGTTAGTTTCAGAAGAAACCTGCGTTCTCTTTCTCCCTCTCACCTCTCCTCCGTTGTATCATCCTCTCTTCCGTCACCCACACAATTCTCCTCTATGGATGTCAACACTGCAACAGACACTTTATGTTCCACTTTAACCACTTGTCTAGATACTATCTGCCCTCTGTCGTCTAGGCCAGCTCGCGCTACTCCCTCTAACCCTTGGTTATCTGATGTTCTTCGTGAACACCGGACCAAACTTAGGGCAGCAGAGAGAAAATGGCGCAAATCAAACGACCCATCTGACCTGAGTAAGTACCAATCTCTGCTCATTTCCTTCTCACAGGACGTCCATACAGCTAAATCCGCATATTTCCACAACAAAATCAACAGCACCTCAGACTCACGCACACTTTTCAGAACTTTCACCTCTCTCCTCTATCCCCCTCCACCACCTCCCACCACCTCTCTTTCTGCAGACGATCTTGCCAATTTTTTCACAAACAAAACCACACTCATCAGCAGTCAGTTCACACCTCCACACAGACACACTTTTGAATCAGCCACTTCCACAGCCAAACATCTTCTCTCCTCCTTCGCTACACTCACTGAGGATGAAGTATCTAAGCTTCTCCTCTCCAGCCATCCCACTACCTGCCCTCTAGATCCCATCCCCTCACATCTCCTACAAGCCATCTCCCCTACACTCTTACCAGCACTCACACACATCATCAACACATCTCTCTCCACCGGCATCTTCCCCACCACATTCAAGCAGGCTCGGGTAACCCCACTGCTTAAAAAACCCACATTAGACACATCACTTGTAGAGAACTACAGACCTGTTTCTCTCCTACCATTCATTGCGAAAACACTTGAAAGAGTTGTTTTCAACCAGGTCTCATCTTTCCTCTCACAGACTAATCAACTGGACGTAAACCAGTCAGGCTTCAAAAAGGGCCACTCAACTGAGACGGCATTACTGTCAGTTACTGAAGCCCTGCGGCTGGCTAAAGCTGCATCCAAATCATCAGTCCTCATCCTCCTTGATCTGTCTGCTGCCTTTGACACTGTGAATCATCAGATTCTTCTGTCCACCCTCTCATCACTGGGCATCACAGGGACTCCACTCCACTGGTTTGAGTCCTATCTCACAGGTAGGTCTTTTAAGGTTGCCTGGAGAGGAGAGGTATCCAAAACACATCAACTGACCACGGGGGTTCCTCAGGGCTCAGTGCTTGGACCTCTTCTCTTCTCCATTTACACTACATCACTGGGACCCATCATTCAGGCACATGGTCTCTCTTATCATTGCTATGCTGATGACACACAACTCTACCTCTCATTTCAACCAGATGACCCCACAGTAGCTGCACGAATCTCAAACTGTCTGGCGGACATCTCGGCATGGATGAAAAAACATCACCTGCAGCTCAATCTAGCAAAGACTGAGCTGCTTGTTTTCCCTGCTAACCCCACCATACAACACGATTTTACCATCCAGCTAGGTTCATCTCTGATTACTCCTTCGGGGTCGGTCAGAAATCTTGGAGTAATCTTTGATGACCAGCTGTCCTTCAAAGACCACATCTCGAAGACGGCTCGGTCATGCAGGTTTGCATTGCACAATATCAGGAAAATCAGACCGTTCCTTACGGAGCATGCAACACAGCTTCTTGTCCAAGCCCTGGTCATTTCTAGACTTGACTATTGCAACGCGCTTCTGGCTGGACTTCCATCTTGTGCAATCAAACCGTTGCAAATGATCCAGAACGCTGCAGCACGTCTTGTATTCAATGAGCCCAAAAGGGCTCATGTCACACCTCTATTCATCTCTCTGCATTGGCTACCACTCGCTGCCCGGATCAAATTCAAAGCCCTGACTCTTGCTTATGGATCTTCCACAAGCGCAGCACCCGCATACTTCGACTCACTCCTACGCGTCTACACACCCACCAGAAGCCTTCGCTCAGCTAATGAGCGAAGGCTTGTGGTACCATCACAGAGAGGCATGAAATCCCTCTCTCGAACTTTTTCTTTCATTGTTCCGGGTTGGTGGAACGATCTTCCGTCCTCCATACGCACAACAGAATCACTCACTTCGTTCAAAAGACAGGTAAAAACTCATCTCTTCCATGAGCACTTAATCTTACATTAAAAAAAAAAAAAAAAAAAAAAAATTCCCCCTCTATTTCTCCTTTCTTCTTTCCTTTTCTGGTCTTTGCTACTCTGAGCAGTGTGCAAATCTTAGTATTTAGGGCACTTTTTGTGTTTCGTTGCCTCTTCTTGACGGATCGCTTCCTGTTCTCCTGAGTTGTAAGTCGCTTTGGATAAAAGCGTCTGCTAAATGCATAAATGTAAATGTAAATGTAAATGTAAATGTTTTGAAGCGAGAACGATAGTGACTTTGGGATCGATACAGCACCTAAATTGAGGCCAAACAGCTGCTCTGATTTGTGTGTTTGTCGTTCTGTAAATGTATGGCCCACACTTAATGTGTCATGGGAGATATATAATTCAGCCACCCAGGATGACAGAACACACACAGGCAACAAAACCTCAACACGGAGGGACACACACAGACCTCCGCCTCAACCCCCTCATAGCATTAGACATCTACCCATCACATCCAGTTAGAAGACGCAGCCAGACAACAGCTGGTGCTCCTGGCTCTCTGGGAATTTTCTCAAAGCATGTTCAGCCACATTTCTGCATTATTTACTGGGTCTCATCTTGAGGCCAGTTCTGGGAATAAACATCACACTGTACTTTCTGGGAAGTCATATTTCTGGGTTTTCTTGGTCAAATACCTCAGTGTTTGTCTTCAGGACAGGAAGCGCGTCTTTTCGGTGGGCATTTCTCACTATCGGACCAATATTTAATGATATCTAGCTTTGACTGAAGTGAAAGGCCCTCTTAATGTTGAATGTGTCTCCAGACTCAAATTACTTGTGAAACTTGTGGTTCCTTCTAATAGTCTCTGATCACACCTGACAGGGTCTGTTAGCTAGGTTTCTAAAGCAGGTGAATGAGCAAATGTTTTTACAGCATGATGAGATGGCGATAGCCTCCCAGCAGATAAATGCCTTTGATTTAACCTCTGGCTTCACCGCGTGGATGAGTGAAGGAAATCGGCTCCTTGTGGAGATCAAAGCCAGTTTGTGCCTGTCATTCTCCTTGCTGCTCAGACTTGTCAAACAAAAGGCAGCTAATTTTGTGGACGGAGCTGAGCATTATGATGTAGTGAAGAGATTAAATGTGATGACTGATGAGAGAGTGAAAGGCTTCTAATTAAACCTTATCAATCGGCGCAATGATTACTTAACACATGCCAGCCCAGGTGAGGAAGGTGTACAGTGTACACTCTTAGAAGAAAAGGTTATACCGTAAAGGGTTCTGTCAGGTATTTCATATACAGTATATGTGACCCTGGACCAAAAAACAGATATAAGTGTTTTTTTGTTTTTTTTTAGATTTATATATCATATGAAAGCGGAATAAATAAGCTTTTCATTGATGTATGGTTTGTTAGGATGGGAGATACACCTATTTAAAAATCTGGAATCTAACGGTGCAAAAAAAAAAATTGCCTTTAAAGTTGTCCAAAAGAAGTACTTAGCAATACATATTACTAATAATTAATGTTCGATATATTAACAGTAGGAAATTTACTAAATATCCTCATGATCTTTACTTAATATCCTAATGATTTTTGGCGTACAAAAAAAAATCTATAATTTTGACCCATATTTTTGCCTATTGCCACAAATACACTTATATCTGTGTGGATGTGTGATTTAGGAATGGTTTTGTGGTCCCGCAGTAGTCACATATACAACCTTTTAGGGGTTCCCATCATTTTATGGATTTTGTTTTATATATATATATATATATATATATATATATATATATATATATATATATATATATATATATATATATATATATATATGCAATTACAACATTATAACTTTTTACCCCAACCCTTTCCACTGAAAAAAAAAAAAAAAATGTATAATTTGTTTTTAATTAAACTTTTTTTATTTTAGGAATTTAACGTCTCATAAAC
Source organism: Pseudorasbora parva (assembly GCF_024679245.1). Lineage (NCBI taxonomy): Eukaryota > Metazoa > Chordata > Actinopteri > Cypriniformes > Gobionidae > Pseudorasbora > Pseudorasbora parva. The sequence continues at coordinate 32,165,448 of NC_090188.1, read as the reverse complement.
ATACTTTGTTTTTGACCTGAACCCATTTGAAAATACACAACAAGCTGTTTCTTTTAAATTGTTATGAATGCATTTTGCCCCCCTTTTACATAAAAGTGAAAAACATCTCTTGTACTGGAAGATATCAATGCACTGATGACACATGGAATTTGAAGAACGATGAATTCCATAATCGCCTTGAGTTGCGCACTCAGTTAAACATCTGGATGAATTTTTGACATATTTTTGTAACTGCTGAAATGATGCATATTTAAAGACATTTCAGCACATAAACCAGCACCATGTGTCTTACTGTAGATTTATGTTAAATTGTATGAGTAGATAGAGCTTTGGAGGGAATTCATTTTAATTAATTTGGATTTAGTCTTTCTTTATGGACATAAGCGACTTGTGTAGCAACATGTAGCAAATTATCATGCACAAACGATATAGATGCAGTAAAGGGTTCAGCCGGATCTCACGAAAATGCATATAAATAGTACAAGTCTGCAATGTCGTGGAATGCATATGCTACGCTGTTTTTTGTTTGCATATGATACGCACTTTATGGCGTATTATATGTATGAACCCACCACCCTAAACGTATCCAAGAGCATGTCATATGCATGCCCTAAAGTGCGTATCATATGCATGCAAAAAACAGTGTATCATATGCATACCAAAATGAGTTTGCACACCAAAATGACCAAAATGCACACTCGTACTATTTATACGCATTTATATGTGATCGGGTTGAAAGGGTTAGTTCCCCCAAAATTAAAATGCTCCCTTAATTTACTCAACGTCAAGCCTTCCTATGTGTACATGACAGTCTTCTGTCAGATGAATACAATCAGAGTTATATAAAAAAAAAATCCTGGCTAATCCAAGTTTTATAATGGCAGTGAATGTCAGCCCGAAATTTAAAGACCAAAAACTTACATCCATCCATAATAAAATTAATCCACACGGCTCCGGGGTGTTAATAAAGGCCTTCTTAAATTGAATTAATGGGTTCGTTAATCGTCAACTTCAGAAAGTGTAATGCCTCTCGCAGTTCAAATCGCTTGCGTTCAACGTCATCGACGTTAGGCTTTTTCCATAATTTATATTCATTCTACCACAAATGAGCCACTTCACCTCAGAAGGCCTTTGTTAACCCCAGGAGCCAAGTGGAGCAGTTATATGGCTGATAGATACACTTTTATAGACTTAAAAAATTACCCAACAATTCACTGCTGTTATAAAGCTTGGAAGCTTGCACATTTTTCATATAAATCGTATTGTATTCGTCTGAATGAAGAATGTCATATACACCTAGGATAACTTGAGGGTGGGTAAATCATGGGCTTATTTTCCTTATTGGGTGAACGAACTCTTTCTCTGGCAGCATTTAAAAAAAAAAAAATGTCAGCCACCACCAGCATTTTTGATAATTTTCACAAAACGTTCATGGTTACCAGGTTATTTAGTTGTATAAATATCTGAACATGCAATATATCTTATATTTAATAAATTAAATTATTTGTATGAATTATAATTAATAAATTAAAGTTTATAAAGCTTTATTCTTGCTTCATGCATTCTTTTTTACCAGCAGCCATATCACCCTGTAGCCCAAGACTGCTTTCCCACTGAAGCTAAGCAGGGCTTAGCCTGGTCAATAACTGGATGGGAGACCAACCTGGAAAACCAGGTTTATGCTGGTAGAGGTGTTAGTGAGGCCAGCAGGGGGCGCTCACCCTGGTCTCTGTGTGGGTCCTAACGCCCCAGTATAGTGATGAGGACACTAAAAAGCAACATTTTAAATGCTCAGAAAACAATGCCTAACAATGCTTTCATCACTTGTTTCTGCTCCTTTTTGTCTGTGTTTTGATCCAGTGATTATGTACTCTTTCAGAAGATGTCTAACAGTGTTTCCTACCGTATAGCATTGAAAACACGGAAAGCTGGAAAGTTCTGTCAATGGCAGGGAAGCGTTTTGTTATAAATGACAGAAAATTCTGCCAATGGCTGGGAAAGAGTTTGGCCTGTGTATTTAAACTCAGTTTCTCTTTCAGTTCATTGTCAGTTTTCGTCGCGTTTGCATCGATTGTTCTGTTTTGCGTTTAGATGCGCTCATCTTTTTCAACCAGCCACTGACAAGAGGGCACAGGCTAATAGGTCCTTCATATGCGATCAGCAAGCAATCACATCATTGCCGCATGGCACAAGCTGATTGGCCTCTGCTGATCCTGCAGCCAATAAGATTGCTTGCTCGATATTTAAATATCTGGTTCTTTGTTTGCTGTAAGCTAGTCCTGTATCAGAGTTCCTCTAAAACCCCCCACCTCTCCCAGCTCCACCAGCCTGTATCTGCTACAGGATTTATGTGTGTCTGTCCTCAATGAGGATGGAGTTTCCTGTCATTCAATTGTGTATATATTTTCATTACCACATAACACAATTTCTCATCATTATTCCTGATTAGCATCACACCTCGGACAACTTCTATGGCAGGCATGTGTGTGTAGACAGCAGACAGCAAGCCAGCTCACTAGGTTTTGGAACAGAGCTGCTGTGTGAAATTAAGCTGAATTTTGTGGGTTTCTAAAGCTGGGATGGGCTCCTAAAGCACTAAATGTTGCCCTGTTCTTGGCCAAGCCAAAACAAATGTGAAAGCGTGCTAATTCACAACAGGCCTGGCAGCAGCGGACCCCAGGAGTTCTTCATTTGTTCTGTTTAGTCTGGCAGCCACTCCAGACACTTTTAATATTGTTTTATTATTTTGGTAAACAATGGTCAAATTGTTGCAGGGAATAAAGTGGCCAATACAACCTTAGGCCATGCACCAGACTCACCTGAGGACAGCAGGTGGGTCAGTGGGTATGCTAGAGCCCTGGGAATAAATCATGGATGGATGCGATGGCTCCAGAAAATAACTGAACACTCACTTTTGTGATATGTTTTGCCTGAAAAGTGCACTTTTTTTTAGGCTCTTGGTTTAATATTTGTTATGTAATAAGTGATATGCACACATTTTGAAGTCTTGCTGAAGTGCCATGTAAATCTCTCAGTCTCCTGCTTGTGGAGAATGTCTCCTATTTTTAATATTCATTCTTACACATTAATTTTTTTATTTTTGTTTTGTTTTATGGTGCATGACAGTGTGTGTTTGTGTGTGTGGATGCATCAGACAGGGACTCCGGCATGGATCAAACCAGCAGTCGACTGCCGTCCCAGCAAGAGCTCTGCTGTCTGTCTGCCTCCTGGATGCCACATGAGGCTCTCGTAATTTAGACGCCCTTCCAGACTGACATTCCACCATGACGTCTGCACAGCATAGAGGGTGAGTTTCAAGGGATGATGAGTAATAATGACTTGCAGTACAATATCGAGTGCGCACGCACCATTAGGATGGAAAAAAGTTAACATCACAGTTGTTTGTAGTGAGACTAAATGAGGGAAAATGGTAAATCAACCACTTTTTAGATGTTTGAAAATATACTTTTTAGATGTCCATGAAAATATACTCCTGTATAATAGTAATGTATCCACTGATATCTTTAACTTTTCGAAGATCTGCCAAAGTCAGAGATCTCAAATTAACTCAAACATTTCTCATCAAATTCTTCCAAGACCAATCCACAGTAATGTTATATATTTATATTCTTATCCTGTAACATTTACTGCACATGTATTTTTTTAAAATACAGAAATGCACCAAACAAGATACTGTGATAATGTTTCCGGTAGTACTGTATGGCATATTGGTGCCTGTGTATTATACAACTTATAATATTTCAATAAAGGGATAGTTCACCCAAAAATGAAAATTAGCCCATGCTTTACTCACCCTCAGTGTAC